>NC_050448.1:67186160-67293660 GCF_903995425.1 Onychomys torridus
ACTACAGGAGGATTTCCGGTGGTTTGATGAAACCAGCCTTCTTCAGGACCTTGTGAAACCGGTTCCCATCTACCCAAAGGAGTCATTTCCCTTCCCTGTGGCAGAAGGGACTTAGGGATACCTGCCTTGCCTTATCAGTATGTCTGCTCCTGCTGGCCCCCAGGCTCCCTCAGTATCACAAGGACTTGTTGCACATCTCAGAGTCCATGCTAGCATCCCGTCCTTCTCACCTCTATCCTAACATCTCCAGCTCTGGCCTCCCCTCACCCGCTGCTCATCCTAACCTGGCTTTCCTCACTCTGTTCTCCCTGCGCGCTGTTCCTGCTTCTCCTACTGTATTTTCTCTATTCTCTATCTCCTGCTAGTCTCCCCTTTCTCGAAGACAGCCCTGGCCATGTTCAGTCCATGTCTTTCCCTGCTCTGACTCTTCCAGATACCCCTGGCTCTTCTCTCTCACAATAAAAACCTTCCCCTTAGCTGGGCACTCAGGAGGCAGAGACAGGTGGATTTCTGAGTTCAAGGCCAGCCTGGTCTACAGATGAGTTCCAAGACAGCCAGGGCTACACAGAGAAACTTTGTCTCAAACAAAAATAAAAAACCTTCCCCTTAACTATACCATGGGTCAGTCATGTCGTCAGTTTATACGATGGGTTTCAAGGTATGCTCTACCACTCTCCACCCACCTCCATCTGTTCTAGTTTGCTTTCTGTTCTGTAATAAACATTTTGGCCAAAGCAACTTGGTGAGAAAATGGGTGTATTTGGCTAATAGGTTATAGTCCATTATTGAGGGAGTAGAGGCAGAAGGTTGAAGCAGAAACCAAGGAAGACCACTGCCTGACTTCTGGCCTCCATTCAGCTCTCTTTCTCACTCAGCAGCCCTACTTGTTCAGAGACGGTACGGTACCTCCCACAGAGCTGGGCCCTCTGACCTCAATTAGCAACCAGGAAAATGCTTGGGGCTGAAGAGAGATGGCTCTGAGGTTGAGAGCACTGGCTGCTCTTTCAGAGAACCAGGGGTTTGATTCCCAGCACCCACATGGTGGCTCACAACCATGGAGGCTGGTAACTCCACTTTCAGAAGATCCAAAACCACCTTCTGGCCTCCCTAGGGCACCTGGCATGCATATGGTCTACACACAAGCATGCAAGGGCAAAATATCCACAGACATAAAGATAAATGTAGAGATAGGAAGACCCTATCTAAAACATAGAAAAAGAAAAGAAAATGCCCCCACAGATAAGACCACAGGCCAATCTGATGGAAACAATTCCTCAATTAAGGTTGCCTCCTTCCAGCCGTGTCAAGTTGGCAACTAAGATTAGCCATCACTGGACTGGGTGGTGGTGATGCACACCTTTAATCCCAGCACTCGGGAGGCAGAGCCAGGCGGATCTCTGTGAGTTCAAGGCCAGCCTAGTCTACAGAGCCAGTTCCAGGACAGACTCCAAAGCTACACAGAGAAGCCCTGTCTCAGAAAAACAAAAACAAACAAACAAAAAGATTAGCTATCGAAAGGTCTCATGTAGCCCTGGCTAGCCTCGCTACTTAAAGTAGGCTAACCTCAGACTTGCAGTGATCATCTAGCTTCTGTCTCCTGTGTTCTGGGATTGCAAGTCTATGGCACCATACCTGGACTTTAGAATAGTTAAAAGGACAGAATTGGTCAGTGAGGAAAACCAGGAAAGGGTCAAGGTCTATGCTACAGCCTGAAATGTGATGAGCTGTGAGAGAGTGAGTAGAAGGGATTGAAGCCCATAATATAATACAGCTTAGTAGTAAAATATTTGCCTACCACGCTGGGCGGTGGTGGCGCATGCCTGTAATCCCAGCACTCGGGAGGCAGAGGCAGGGATCCCATCACCTCTGCATCATATGATTCTACAAATTTGAGACTGGCCTGGGCAACACAGAGAGACCTTGCCTCAAATAAATAAAGTGGGCTAATGAGATGGCTCTGGGTAGATTGGTGGGACGTTGTGCAGCGTGTCCTCTGACCTCTACATTTTCACCATGGCATGCGTGTGCCTACACAAATATAAATGGAATAAATGAATAAAACAAACCGACTAGTTAGTTGTGTGTGATGGTCAGTATGGATTGTCAGTTTGGCAGGATCCAGAATCACCTAGGAGTCCAATCTCTGGACGTGACTGGAAGGAAGTGTCTAGACTGGGTTAACTAGGTGGGAAAGCCTATCTAACAGTGAGCTGCACGGTTCAGCATCTTGAATCAAAAGATGAAAATGAGCTTAATCCAGCACTTATCCCTCTCCACTTCCTGATTTGAGATGAAGATGCCCAGGCTATGCCGTCATGAGAGCCTGCACCCTCTGTGAGCCCAAACAAGCCCTGTCTCTCATAAATTGTTTCTGTCAAAGTAACCGATGGGTTGTGTTTGAGAAAGAACACAGTAAACATAGAATATGGGCAAAAACAAAGTAGCAAAGACTCTTTCTCACAGTCAGTACTCATCTGTTAGAAAAGTAACCCTCATCAGAGGGCAGTGGTGGCCCATGCCTATAATCCCAGCACTTGGGAGGCAGAGGCAGGTGGATCTCTGTGAGTTCGAGGCCAGTCTGGTCTACAGAGCTAGTCCAGGACAGGCTCCAAAGCTACAGAGGAACACTGTCTCAATAAATAAATAAATAAATAAATAAATAAATAAGTAAGTAAGTAAGTAAGCAAGTAAATAAATAAATAAATAAATAAGAAAGATAGTAGGCCGGGCAGCGATGGCGCATGCCTTTAATCCCAGCACTCGGGTGGCAGAGCCAGGCGGATCTCTGAGAACTCTAGGCCAGACTGGTCTACAGAGTCAGTCCCAGGACAGCCAGGGCTACATACAGAGAAACCCTGTTTTGAAAAACAAAACAAAACAAAACAAAAAAAGAATAAAAAGATGGAAAGGTGGGCATGGTAGCTCACGCCTGTAGTCTTCATACTTGAGAGACTGAGGCCTTAGAGTTACTAGGAGTTGGAGGCCCGGGCTGTGCTACTGAGTTCCAGGCTAATCTCCAGAATATGAACAGGTTGTGTGTGTGTTGAGTGCAGTTGGTGGGGCTTATTTTTATCATTTCAGTTTTTCACTGTGCTCCACCAGGGGGCAGGTGGACCCAGCATATTAACCTCCCGACCCGCTTCTTTCCAAAGGGCATTGGGATACGTAGACTTGGGGCGCACAACGCTGACACTAATGTTCTGGGACCTTTATCGCAAACTCAAAAAGCCTTTGAATTAGATCCTCAGCTTTTTATCAATTCCCAGTGCCACCCCCATCTCTACCCTAACTGGCAAATTCGTTCGCGCTTCCTCTAATCTCTTTAAAGTCTCTCTTTCTACGTCGGTCGAAAGAGAGGAAAGACAGCTAGCCGAAGACCGTGGGAAGGTCTAGGGAGACTGGCGGGGCAGCGCCAGGACCGCAGGAGCTGGACAGGCCTCTCCACTGGCGAAGAGGGGTGGAGCCGCGAGCAGGGCCGCCTCTCTTCTTTCCCCGGGCCTGGGCGGAGAGGGAGGAAAACTTCCTGGCTGGGACTCTGGCGGTTTCTGCCCGCCAGCCCTCCGATCCCGCCTACCAGTGCTGGCTCTTCCCGACCCCTCCCCCGGCGCCCCCAGTGTCCGCCATGGCCAAAGCGTACGACCACCTCTTCAAGTTGCTGCTGATCGGGGACTCGGGGGTGGGCAAGACCTGTCTGATCATTCGCTTTGCAGAGGACAACTTCAACAGCACTTACATCTCCACCATCGGTGAGCCCACTGCCTGTATCCCAGACCCCAGACCCACCCCCGCCCCCGCTCATCACACGGGCTCCTGAATGACTAGGGACCCTACTTTTTCATCCCTTTAGAGTAAGACACTAACTTTCAGCCTCTCGACCCTTGTCCCAGACCCATCCCCCATAATGTCCCTGAATAACACTCAAAACTTCAAACCTTACTGAGGCCTCCAGGTAACCCCACCCGCTCCCTTTCTTGGTACTAGCTCCCTAGTCTCCCCAAATCCACACAGGCTCTTGTCATTTTGCCGGCTTCCTTCCTCACTGCATCCACTTAACATCTCTGGATTCATTCTTCACAATTTCTCTTTCCTCTGCTTCCCAGTTCTGCCCGCCTCTTTATGATCCACTGGGCTTCAGACTTTCCCCTGCATCCACCTCCACCTTCAAATCATCTTCTTAGTTCTCTGCCTTCAACAGGGTACTGCACAGAGTGGCTGGGTGTACTGGGAGAGGACGGTGGAAAGGAAAGGACTTTGGGGTCTCTGAGTAAGCTTCCTGACTCATCCTTCTCTCTGGGGCCCCTAAGAGGCCTGGGAGATGTGCGCAGATTTCCAGGAAAAGAGTGTTCTTGCTGGGGGGTGGGAGGGGTGGCGGCGCATGCCTTTAATCGCAGCATTGGGAAGGCAGAGGGCAGCCTGGTCTACAGAGCAAGTACCAGGACAGCTGAGTCTATAAAGAGAAACCCTGTCTCAAAAAACAAACAAACAAACAAAACAACAACAACAACAAAAAGCGTCCTTCCCCTCCCTCCCCATCTTTCTTCATCTCCTCTTGACTGAGACTTTCAAGTCTGTAGATAAAGTGGAAAGAAAGCGCTTCTGCCAATCAACTGATTCTCCAGAGGAATCTTATGGAGCCCCAGTCCGTCAGTTCCACGCCTGACCCACTAGTTAGTTCACTTAGACGTGGTGAATCAGCTGCCTTTCCATTTCCTCTTTACCCTGAAGGGCTAACGGGGTGGTTGGAGGACCAGTGGTAGTACATGTGTGTTGGGGGAGGGGGAGAGAAGACTGGGAAAGTGAGATAGAGATGGAGGTGAAAGTTGTCAGCCAGCCGGCATGCCTTTAAGCCCCCTAATGAGCTTCACCAACCTCCCTCCAAACGGCATAAATGCTACTATAGGAATAAAGCTTCGGGAAAGTCCTCCCCGGTTACACATCCAGCAAGGTCACTACCCCAAGTGCCTGCCCAGCAGAGATACTGGCACAGCATCTGCTCTCTCCCACCATACTTTTCACATAAATACCCACACCCACCTGGCTTCCCACCTTTCACCCCAGGAATTGATTTCAAGATCCGAACTGTGGAAATAGAGGGGAAGAGGATCAAACTGCAGGTCTGGTAAGTAAGCTCCCCCGCTCGCCAGTCCAGGCTGCCCTGTGAACCTGCCCTGCACCCCACCCCCGCACTTCCTTTCTCCTCCGTTCCTTTTCTCTTTCCAGTTTTTCCTCTTTGTTTGTTTATTTTTAGAGACAGGGTTTCTCTATGTAGCTTTGGAGCCTGTCATGGAACTCACTCTGTAGATCAGGCTGGCCATGGACTCACAGAGATCCACCCGCCTGGCTCTGCCTCCCAAGTGCTGGCATTAAAGTGTACCACCACCACCTGGCTTCTGTTTTCAGTTTTATTGATTGATTGATTGATTGAAACAAAATCTCATGTAGCCCAGGCTGGCTGGAAACTTACTATGTAGCTGAGAATGAATGACCGTTAGCTCCTGATCCTGCTGCTTCTATCTCCCATGTCCTGGGATTACAGGCGTGTGCAGGCATGTGGCACCATGTTGGTCTTTCTGTTTTGCTTTCTTTCCTTCCCTTTTTCTGCTGTCCGGCACGTCTCCTAATTGAGCTGTCTTGCTTACTCAGCTGACCTTCCGCTCCTCTCCTGGTGGCCCACTTTCAGTTCGTGTCTTTTCCTCACCCAGAGCCTTCTCCGGACTTGAAAACAAATGTCTTTTGAGCTGTGATGTAGAAACAGGTTCGAAGTGCTTAAAAGGCAAGTTGCAGAATTACGAAGAATTTGACTCCCAGTCTATTATTGCTCTCTCTAAATTTTAGAGAGAGCAACCTTTACCCCAACACTTGGGAGGCAGAGGCAAGTGGATGTTTGTGAGTCTGAGGCCAGCCTGGTCTACAGAGTGAGTTCCAGAATAGTCAGGGCTATGTAAAGAGACCCTGTCTCAAATAATAATAATAATAATAATAACAACAACAACAACAACTTAAACCATTTTAGAGCGCGCAGGAGGTCACATCCAGAGGTATGACCTGACTGTCTTAAGGAGGTGGAGACACCGCAGGGTGGAGGCACCATGCGGCTTTAGCTGAAGCATTGAGCTATGGCAGATAAACAGCAGCACATGGGTCCAGACCCTAGTCCTGCTGCTGAAGTCCTGCTTGGCCTTCATTAGTTCCCCACCTCCCTCCATTTATTTCATTTGTAAAATGGGACACTGAGACATGCCTCACAATGCTACAGGGAGGGTTAGACAGGTATACACACACACACACAGTGATACTCGGGACAGTGCTTGGCATCTATGAGTAAGCAAGAGACATCCTGTTTCCCAGCCCTGCAGCTGCTGAGTAGCAGCCCAACTGTCCTTGGTCCCTTTCCACTTTACTGTTTCCTGACTCCTTTCCTTTCAGCCCCCCATCCCCAGTGCTGCAAAAGCTAAGTTCTTAGGAAAGAGCTTTCCCTCTTGGAGACTTCTGTTTCACTCTTTGAAAACTTCTGCTTCAGGGACACAGCTGGCCAGGAACGATTCAAGACAATAACTACTGCCTATTACCGTGGAGCCATGGTATGAGCTGTGGGTCTGGACACGGGCTAAAGTCACAGTTTCATCAGTACAGCAGGTTACGAGCATGGGGTAGGGGATAAAGAAGGAGGGTAAGGTGTGTGTCGAAGCTAGCCCCATGAATGGGACTTGGAGGGTCACTTAGAGGACAATAGAAACCTAATGGGAATACGGTCCAAAGTGAACTTTGCCAACCCTTAGGGCATCATCCTCGTATATGACATCACAGATGAGAAATCCTTCGAGAATATTCAAAACTGGATGAAAAGCATCAAAGAGGTGAGACACCTCCAAAAGAGATGAGGGAACAGGTGCTCCTGGAGGGTGGGGTGTGAGACTGGGCAGGATTCAACCTTAATAATTTATTTATTTAAATTTATGTGTATGGGTGTTTTGCCCGAATATGTATATCTGTGAACCAGGTGGCCTCAGAAGTCAGAAGAGTTTGGTGGATCCCTGGGACTTTAGTGACAGATGGTTATGAGCCACCAAGCGGGTGCTGGGAATTGAACTCAGGTCCTTCGGAAGAGCAATCCGTGCCTTCTCTCCAGCCTCCATCTCTCCTTTTTTTCCCCTCTTTCTTGAGACAAGTTCTCACTCTGTAGCCCCAGCTGTTGTGAAACTCACTGTGTATCCCAAACTCCCTGTGGTCTTTTCAAGTGCAGAAATTACAGACGTGAGCCACATGAATGACCCAACCTTGACTTGTTTCCTCTATCTTCAGAATGCCTCTGCCGGAGTGGAGCGCCTGCTGCTGGGGAACAAGTGTGACATGGAGGCTAAGCGGAAGGTGCAGAAAGAGCAGGCGAATAAGGTGAGGGGCGGCAGCGGGACCATTGGCCTCAGGGCCGGGAGAACCCGGTAGAGGAGGGATTGCCGGATTGCCGAATGCTTTGCTTCTGCTCTTTATCCAGCTCTTTCCTTACCTCCTCGCCCCCTACAGCTGGCTCGAGAGCATGGAATCCGGTTCTTTGAAACAAGTGCCAAATCCAGTATGAATGTGGATGAGGTGAGATCCACCCTCCAAGAGATAAAGATACTAACAATGTATCCTCCCCTCCAATCTGTTCTAACCAGTCTCCCCTGTAGGCTTTCAATTCCCTGGCCCGTGACATCTTGCTCAAGTCAGGAGGTCGGAGATCGGTAAGTTGGTTCTACTTGGCTAGGTACCACTCTGTGTCTGCAAGAACTGGAGTGGCATGGTGATGCGCCCAGAACCCGGCACTGGGAGGTGGTTTCGGGAGGATCAGGAGTTCAAGATCAGCTACTCTTATCTAAATGAAAAAAACACTGTGTGTGTGTGTGTGTGTGTGTGTGTGTGTGTGTCAGGGGGCGGGGATGACACAGGACAAAAGCAGGCGAATCTCTGAGTTCGAGGTCAGCCTCTTTTACAGATCGAGTTCCAGGACAGCGAGAGTTACACAATACAGTGGCAGGCAGATCTCTGTGAGTTCGAGGCCAGCCTGGTCTACACAGTGGGTTCCAGGAGGGCCAGGGCTACACAGAGAAACCCTGTCTCAAAATAAATAAATAAAAATTTAAAAAACCTTTAAAAAGCCATTTGAGGAGGAACAAAGCCAAGATTTCTCCTGAAGGGGGGGTTGTCTGGCTGGGCTCATGCTCCAGCCAACCCTTCACACACTGACCCTTCTGCCTTCCTGGCTCTAGGGGAACAACAGCAAGCCCCCAGGCACTGACCTGAAATCATCTGACAAGAAGAACAAGTGCTCCCTGGGCTGAGGGACCCACGTTGCCTCCTCCTCACCCTGAGCCTGGAGGCTAGACCTGAGGGAGGTGGGCTGAGGGGCTGCACGGGAGAGAAACTGGTGGGAGCTAGAGGGGCAGGTGAGCTGGTGATAAGGAGGATGAGGAGGAAGGACAGAAGGGAAGGGCAGGGAAGGAGGGGAAGGACTCTCGGATGTGGAAAGTGAAAGGGTTTGGGAAGAGGACAGGAAGACAGATGGTCTCAGGTCTTGGACTGTCCTTGGATTTAAGGTCAGACATTGATGTAAATATATTGAGTCAGGTTTAGGGTCCCCGAGCGGCTGGCTCAGCACCACTCTGAAGGTTGCTCATTACATGGTCTTTGTTAGTATTAAAGGCCACTGTTTTGCATGACTGTCCCATTTGCATTACTTTTATTACTGTCAGACTGTTTGCCACTCAAATCCAATTTTTGTCATCTCAGGGTGCTGGTTCATCTGCATCCGGCCGGGTTCCCCTTCCTTGGCCACCCCGCCCCCTAACTGGTGATAAAGGCAGCAAGGAGAAGCTTGGCAGTGGTGGCCCAGCTTTAATCCCAGCACTTGGGAGGCAGAGGCAGATGGATCTCTGTGAGTTCAAGGCCAGCCTGGTCGAGAGAGAGAGAGAGAGAGAGAGAGAGAGAGAGAGAGAGAGAGAGAGAGAGAGAGAGAGGGGACAGCCAGGGCTACACAGAAAAACACTATCTTGAAAACAAAACAAAAAAACGTAATCTGGCAAGCAAATTTCTTTTTGTAAAAAAAAACAAAAAAAAACGATGTGCCACGCCCAAACTGGATGTTCACATAGTTTTTGTTCTACTGCAAGTGGTGACCTACTCTGCCTCACCCCACTGGTGGGCACTCTGTTTCACACTCTTGAGATTGCATAGTTTTGGGTTGGAGAGATGGCTCAGAGGTTAAGAGCACTGGCTGTTCTTCCAGAGGACCTGAGTTCAATTCCCAGCAACCACATGGTGGCTCACAGCCATCCGTAATGAGACTGGCGCCCTCTTCTGGCCCGTAGGCATACCTGCAGACAGAACGCTGTATACATAATAAATAAATACATATTAAGAAAAGAAAAGAGATTGGATAGTTTGAAAAGATTCCTCAAAAAGGAAATGAGAGAAAGAGGGAGGGGTCAGCTGTAACTGCAGGCCATCACGTACCGGGAATGTAGTGTCGAGCAAGACTCCCCCATCCCCGATCCTTGATTTTTAGAGACAGAGTTTCTCTGTATAACAGCTCTGGCTGTCCTGGAACTTGATTTGTAGCCCAGACTGGCCTCAAACTCACTGAGATCCACCTGCCTCTGCCTCCCGAGTGCCGGGCGGTGGTGGTGGTGGTGCACGCCTTTAATCCCAGCACTAGGGAGGCAGAGCCAGGCAGATCTCTGTGAGTTCCAGGCCAGCCTGGTCTACAAGAGTGAGACCTGTCTACAAATAAATAAAGTTTTATTTTTATTATAGTGTTACGTGTGTCGCTGTATGCATAATGTGGAAGACAAGTCTCACCAGAGGTCCCCGAGACCTGGACTCAGGTCATTCCCCCTTGCATGGCCAGGACTTCCCTGATGAGCGGTCTGACCTGTCACCTTTTTGATTTCCTGTAACTTGGTGTCTTTGCTACTTTCTGGTTGCTGTGAAGGGCCACTATGGCCAAAGCATTTAAAGAGGAGTTTAGTGGGGACTTGCTTATTGTTCCAGAGGTTAGAGCCCATGACTATCATGATTGGGAGCATGGCAGCAGGCAGGCAGGCTTGGCTCTGGAGCAGTAGCTGAGAGCTTATCTGTTGACGCACAAGCACAAGGCAGAGAGAGAGTTAACTGGAAATGGTGTGGGCCTTTGGAACATCAAAGCCAATCCCAGTGACACACCTCCTCCAACAAAACCACACCTCCCAATCCTTATCAAACAGCTAGGGACCATCATCCAAATATATAAGCCTATGGGGCCATTCTCATTTAGACCACCACACTGAGTCTCACCATGTAGACCAGGCAGACTGGCCTTGAACTTGAGTGGTCCTCGAACCTCCCAATGCTGTGAAATAAACAACATTTAACTCCTGAAAAATAAAGGAGCTACTAACTATTGACACACAAAAGTACAACCAAAAAATTCAGCCAGGCGGTGGTGGCCCACGCTTATAATCCGAGCACTCGGGAGGCAGAGGCAAGAGGATCTCTGTGAGTTGGAGGCCAGCCTGGTCTACAGAGTAAGTTCCAGGACAGCCAAGGCTATACCTGTCTCAAAAGCAAAAAAATGTGAAAAGAACCTTCTAGAAAATTGTCCTTGGACCTCCACAAGCACACCATGGCACAAAAGCCCTCACACACTTTCATGAATGCACACAACAAAAATATATGTATATTTATGTGTGTATATATATATACACACACACACACACACACACACACATATATATATATATATGTGTGTGTGTGTGTGTGTGTGTGTGTGTATGTATGTATGTATTCATCTGCCTACTTCTGCCTCCTGAATGCTGGAGGCTCTAAAAATACGTTTAGAATTACACAAATTCTTAAAAAAAAAAAAAAAAAAAAAAGCTTTCTCAAAAACTCACAAATCTTCCCCTTGGGGTTGGGGGACCAACAATAGGGTGTTGTAATATGATAGCCAAGTGCTCTACAGTTTGCTGCAGCGGGGTAGAGTGGCGGACAAAAAGGACAGCACACATCTAGCCTGTCTGCTTTCCCTTTAAGTCTGAAGGGCAATTTTATTAGAGTTAAAAAAGAAGAAAAATATTTCCTGGGGCAAGCATGCCATAAGTCTCAGCAGCTTCCTGGAGGAGAAAAAAAAAAGGCACTCTGTTTAAGCCTGAATGGACAAGCTGTCACATTGAGGAGAGGAGCTTTAGAGAGAGTAAGCCAAGTGTTAGGGAACTCCTACTTTGAAAGAACAGAGATAGAAGACAAAGCATGGTTACACTTTTCTGAGTAATACAGAAAATCAGGTTGAATTCCAAAGCAACATGGCTGTGGCCCTGTAAGCTACTGCCTGGATAAAGTAGTATCTTCTTCCTTCCTTCTTTCCTTTCTTTTTTTCTTTCTTTCTGTCTTTCTTTCTTTTTTCTGAGACATGATTTCTTTGTGTAACAGCCCTGGTTGTCTTGGAACTTGCTCTGTAGACCAGGCTGGCCTTGAACTCAGGCGTTCACCACCACTGCCTGGCTCTAAATATCCTTTTTTTTTTTTTTTTTTTTTTTTTTAATGTCAAATACTGTTTATTAAATACAGGCTTACAGCACAATGGGAGAACCCTGGAGGGCAGAAGTTCGCTTCTGATTTTTTTTTTTTTTTTTTTTTAGCTGAGGATCGAACCCCGGGCCTTGTGCTTGCTAGGCAATGCTTAAATATCCTTTTTAATGGCACATTTTGATCTACACCGAATCTGGAATTATTTTATTTTATTTATTTATTAGTTTTTGAGGTGGGGTCTCATGTATTCTGGAAATGGCAATGTGGAGGCAGAGGCAAGAATGGTACAAGTTGAAGTGAAGCCAGAGCTTCATATCAAGACTCTGTCTTAACATCAGACAAGGGCTGGAGATGTGGCTCAGAGGTTAAGAGCACCGGCTGCTCTTCCAAAGGTCCTGAGTTCAATTCCCAGCAACCACATGGTGGCTCACAGCTATCTGTAATGAGATCTGGTGCTCTCTTCTGGCTTGCAGCCATGCATGAAGGTTAATAAATAAATTAAAATAAATAAATTAAAATAAATAAATAAATAAATAAATAAATAAATAAATAAATAAAAGAACTTCCCAAGAGGACTAACACCTCAATCGCATTCCACAGAAGAATTTACTTTTTTCTTTTTCTTTTCTTTTTTCTTTTTTTTTTTTTGTTTTTTTGTTTTTTTGTTTTTTGTTTTTTGAGACAGGGTTTCTCTGTGTAGCTTTGCTCCTTTCCTGGATCTGGCTCTGCCTCCCGAGTGCTGGGATTAAAGGCATGCGCGCCGCCACCACCTTCCTCCTCCTCCTCCTCCTCCTCCTCCTCCTCCTCCTCCTTCTTTCTTCTTCTTCTAAGACAGAGTCATCATGTTATTCTGGCTGGCCTGGAACTTGCTATGTAGAGGCTGGTCTCAAGCTCACAGAGATCCATCTGCCTCTGCTGGGACTAAAGGCTTGAGCCACCACCATTCCAGAACAGATGTTCTAAAGTCATGTAGCTGAAAACCATATGAATCTAGTTCCAACATTGATTTCTCTTTAAAATTTCCATCCTCTCTCTACACGAGTGTGGTGACACACGCCTTTTCACGTTTTTTTTTTTTGTTTGTTTGTTTGTTTTGTTTTTGTTTTTGTTTTTCGAGACAGGGATTCTCTGTGTAGCTTTGCGCCTTTCCTGGAACTCGCTTTGGAGACCAGGCTGGCCTCGAACTCACAGAGATCCACCTGCCTCTGCCTCCCGAGTGCTGGGATTAAAGGTGTGCGCCACCACCGCCCGGCGTGACAGACACATTAATTCCAGCTCTTGAGAAGCAGAGGCAAGCGGATTTCTGAGTGCGAGATCAGCCTGTTCTATAAAATGAGTTCCAGGACGGCCAGGGATACACAGAAAAACCTGTCTCAAAAACCAAACAAAAGCCGGGAGGTGGTGGCACACGCCTGTGATCCCAGCACTTGGGAGGCAGAGCCAGGAGGATCTCTGTGAGTTCGAGGCCAGCCTGGTCTAAAAAGCGAGTTCCAGGAAAGGCGCAAAGCTACAGAGAAACCCTGTCTCAAAAACCAACCAAACAAAAATCTCCGTGCTCTTGGTCTTGAGATCATTTTCTTATTTGTAGGAGCAGGGAAGAGACGAGAACATTTGAATGTTGTTCAAAGGAACAGCTCTGTCAAGCAGTTTCACATTATCATGAAGGGAAACGAAAAGAGTTCATCTGTGCAGACTCGGATGCGAGTCCAGGGACAAGGGCAAGTTCCAATTCGATGCGGTCCTTGCCTCCATCAGTAGATTCCCTGGACCCAGCTTCTCAAGACCGTCCAGGGTGGTGAGCAAGGGATGCGGAGGGTATCAAAGAGCCTAATGGTGAGCCCACAGTTTTGAGGAATACCCAAAGTCCAGACAGAGCGGCCTATTGCCCCCTTTTTTATGTCTCCCTGCTCACCTAGTTCTAAATGGACAAACAGGCGACACCAGGGAGAAGCGAACCCAGAACAAACAAAATCTCCCATAGCGCTATTCCAGCCGGCTCTGCAAACACTACAAGGACCAGACTGCCGCGCGGCGCCCAGCTAATGAGGCGCGTGTTGCTGCGCAAACGCAGTGAGAGGCAGGTGCCAGAGTCCGGAAGGACTACAAGCCCCAGCGGGAGACCGAGGAGAGCACACCGGACGGACGAGCCGGCGTCGCTAGTGCCGGGACCAGGAGCCTCCGCGAGCAACATGGCCGCTCCCGAGACCGAGGCCGGGGGGCGCGGGCACTAAGTCCGGACCCGCGCGCCTTCCTCCCGCCGCTGGCGCCCCCACGAAGACCTCGCGCTTCTAGCCAACAAGTCCACATGGATTATTCTCGCTGTGGTCGCGAGGCCGTGCCAACAGAGCCTTAGTGGGCCCAGGGAGAGAACTCTGGCGTTTCGCTGCTCTGAGCTGGAACCTCAGGGAGGTCTGCTGCAACAGGTGCGACACTCGCTGACTGCTCCATGCTAGCGGGCGCGGGGAGGCTTGGCCTCCCCCGGGGCGGCCACCTCTGCTGGCTGCTGTGTGCTTTCACCTTAAAGCTCTGGTAAGTGGGTGCCGAGGGAGGAGAAAGGGGCGCGCTGGCGGACCCGATGGTCCTCGCCCCCAGGAACCCGGGCGTCTCACCCACTGACGTCCGAAGTGGGTGTGCCCCGTTCCCTGCGTTCTCACGGTTGTTCCTAACCCCCTTTCCCTGTCTGCAGCGAAGCAGAGGCTCCGGTGCGCGAGGAGAAGCTGTCAGGTGTGTGCTTGCCCGGGAACCCCGTGCCTCTATAGTTTGTTTTTGTTTTTAGTGTCTTTTTTAGTATACCAAGAGCACAGATAGAAAAAGGAGGTGCCACAAAGGAATGAGGGCAAAGCGTTGTGCTGGGAAGCTGCATGGGTAGAGCCTTTGAAAGAAATGTTTTTTGAATAGTCTTCGGCTGGCCATTTTTCTCTCTCTCCTTTTAGTGAGCACCTCAACTGCGCCATGTTGGCTGGTGGAAGAGTTCGTGGTGACCGAAGAGTGTACTCCGTGTTCTAACTTCCAGATTGTGAGTTTTTGTTGTTTGTTCTGTTTTATGTGCACTGGCGTTTTGCCTGCATGTATGTCTGGATGAAGGTGTCGGATCTCCTGGAACTGGAGTTACAGACAGTTGTGTGTGGGTGCTAGGAATTGAACCCAGGTCCTCTGGTAGAGCAGCCAGTGCAACATGATTGCTTCTTCTCAGAATCTTGGATAAGTTCAAATCTGAACTTAATTACATTATGTTTTATTTTTGTTTTGTTTTATGTATAGATGGGTGTTTTGCCTGCGTGTATGTGTATCAAATGTGTGCAGTGCCCTAAGAATCCAAAAGAGCAGGGCAATAGTGTCCCACACCTTTAATCCCAGCACTTGGGAGGCAGAGCCAGGGGGATCTCTGTGAGTTCGAGGCCAGCCTGGGCTACCAAGTGAGTTCCAGGAAAAAGGTGCAAAGCTACACAGAGAAACTGTCTCGAACCCCGCCCCCCCAAAAAAAAGAATCCAAAAGAGGGGTTGGGGATTTAGCTCAGTGGTAGAGCGCTTGCCTAGCAAGCGCAAGGCCCTGGGTTCGATCCTCAGCTCCAAAAAAAAAAAAAAGACTCCAAAAGAGGTCATCAGATCTTCTAGATATGAGCCACCATGTGGGTGCTGGGACTGGAACCCTGTCCTCTGTAAGAGCAACCAGTGCTCTTAACCAGTGAGCCACCTCTCCAACCCTTATTTATTATTTGAGACAGAGTGTTACTATGTAGCTCTGTCTGGCCTGGAACTCACTATGTAACTAGGCTGGTCATAAACATTATACTTATTTTGTCTGGCTCATGTGCCAAAGAAGTCAGAGGACAACTTGGGGAAGTTGTTTCTCTCTTTTCACCACATAGATGCAGTGTGTTAAGCTTGGCTACAAATGTCTTTCCCTACAGAGGCATTTTGCCAGCCCTCACATTTGAACTTGAATTCTCTCTGAAAATATGCCCTTCCCACATGAATGACAATATCCAGAGGATGATCACATCCTGTTCATATTTCACTACAGTAGACTGTGGAATCTTTCCTTATCTCCTTGACTGTAGCCTTCCTGATCACATCTCCGCCGTCCACCTCAGGGCTCTCCGTTAGCTGTCTGCTGCCCACCAGCCCTGGCCCTTCTGAACAACTGGGCTTCTCTTTGTTTTACTCCTCCCTAACATATGTTTTTGGCCCTTTATTTTGGTAGAAAACGACGCCTGAGTGTGGTTCTACAGGGTATGTGGAGAAAATCACATGCAGCTCATCTAAAAGGAATGAATTCAGAAGGTAAGGACTGTTTCTCTCCTTTCAAATGACCTCCTCTGACCCTGTTTCTAGAGATAGCTATCTCCTAGTCTTGGTGTAGTTTGGCATACTGGAAAGAGGAAGAGGTTTGAGCCAAATTACCCTTAATCCCTAGCCCTTCTCTTCAGCACTATATTATTAGCCATGTTTTCTGATCAAATAATTTGGTCAGGGGTGTGTGAATGTAACTCATTGGTAGAGTACTTGCCTAGCATGTAGGAGGCCATGAGTCTAATACCCAGCATTGCTTAGGAAGAAAATAAAGTTGTTGTGAGATGGAGTGTATCACACCTTGAATCCCAGCACTCAGGAGGCAGAGGCAGGCTTAGCTCTGTGAGTTCAAAACCAGCTGTGCCTACATAGGGAGTTAGGTCAGCCAAGGCTTCACGGTAATAGTTAAATAAATATATTTAAGCCAGGTGTAATGACACACATCATTGATCCCAGCACTTAGAAGGCAGAGGCAAGGATTGGGGATTTAGCTCAGTGGTAGAGCACTTGCCTAGCAAGCACAAGGCCCTGGGTTCGAGCCTCAGCTCAAAAAAAGAAGGCAGAGGCAAACAGATCTCTAAGAGGGGCTAATTAGATGTGGAGATGTGGTGGGTAAAGGAACTTCCTGCCAAATCTGACAGCGTGAGGGGCTGCAGAGACAGTTCAGTGGTTAAAAGCACTTGCTGCTTTTGCAAAGAACCCTGGCTCAGTTCCCCCACCCACATAGTTGTACTGTAATTCCAGTTCCAGGATGTCTAGCACCCTCCTCTCTGGCCTCCTTGGGCACTAGATACACACATGATACATATATATATATATATATATATATATATATATATATACAGGAGAACCATCATAGATATAAAATAAATAAATCTTTAAAAAACAACAACTTCCCCAGCACTTGGGAGGCAGAGCCAGGCAAATCTTTGTGAGTTCAGGGCCAGCCTGGTCTACAGAGCAAGATCCAGGATAGGCACCAAAGCTACACAGAGAAACCCTGTCTCGGAAAAACTCAAAACAAAACAAAACAAAAAACAACTTGAATTTGATACCCAGAACCCAGATGATAGAGGTACAGAACTCACTCCAGCAAGTTGTCTTTTGACTGTGTGTGTGTGTGTGTGTGTGTGTGTGTGTGTGTGTCTGTCTGTCTGTCTGTGTCTGTCTGTCTGTCTGTCTTATGTGATGGGGAGAGGTTGTACACCTGTTCCCATATGTATGTGGCATGAGTGTGCACACATACAACAAAAAAATGTTGGCTTTTGGGTCAGGGATTCAAGGCAGGGTTTCTCTGTGTAGCCCTGACTGTCCTGGAACTCACTCTGTAGCCCAGGCTGGCCTCGAACTCAGAGATTTGCCTGCCTCTGTCTCCCAAGTGCTGGGATTAAAGGCGTGCGCCACCACACCCAGCTTTTTATTTATTTTTTTTAAAAAAGAAAAAAAAAATGTCGGGCATGGTGGTACATGCTTGTAACCCCAGTACTTACGAAGTAGAGGCGGGAGAGTCAAGAGTTCTAGAGTCAGGAGTTCAAGGCCAACCTGAACTACTTGAGTCTGGGGGTGGGGGTGCAGAGGTGGGGAAGCAATCAAATTGGTTAACACTGCTCTGTTTATCTCAGCGGAGACTAACGACGTGGCTTACCCCAGCTTCTCTTGTCTTTGGATAGGAGTTTGGGTGGGCTGAGCTAGAGAACAGTAGTTAGGAGACACTGACTTCTCCCATGCACAACTCCTTTTCTGCCCTCAGCTGCCGTTCAGCTCTGATGGAACGTCGCCTGTTCTGGAAGTTTGAAGGCACCGTGGTGGGTGTGGCTCTACTCTTCGCTTGCCTTGTCATCCTTCGTCAGCGACAACTGGATAGAAAGGCTCTTGAGAAAGTCCGGAAGCAAATCGAGTCCATATAGCTGAATTCCACTGTATTATGCTGGGTCTTGCAGACTGTATCTCAGATGGAGAAGCTTCAGTGGCTAATTTGCACTCGTAAGCCTGTGGTGGTAGCACCTTTCCCTGACTTCCTCTTCCAGACCACCGATGAGTACAATAAAAAGTAAAACAGAGCTGGTATGGTGGCAGACACTTGTGACCCCAGCACCTGAGGGAGTGAGGCAGGAGGGTGGCTGGTAAATTTGTAGGCAGGCTGAACTACATAGTAAGGCTGTCTTTAGAAAGAAAAAAAGTAATAAAAGAGTCAGACAGTTTCCTTCCCTGTAATAATTCGGCTTCGGGAGGACTGGGTGTGGTGGCACGTGCCTTACATCCCAAACGTGGACTTCGAGAGGGGCAGACCTCCGTGAGTTAAAGGCCAGCTTTTCTACGTATCGAGCTCCAAGCCGCCCAGGGATACATAGTGAGACTCCATCTCAAACAATTAATTAAATTACTTGCTGCTCTTCTAGAGAATCTGGGTTTGGTACCCCAACAAGTGGTTTATATTCACATGTAATTCTACTATCAGGAGATCTGGCCTCTGGGCACCTGCAGGCACGTGGTGCACATAAACTCATACATAAACAGATATATACATATATATATATATACATATATATATATATATATGTATGTGTGTGTGTGTGTGTGTATACATATATATATATATATATGTGTGTGTGTGTGTGTGTGTGTGTGTGTGTGTGTGTGTGTGTGTATACAGAAAAATGAATACATCTTTTAAAGATTTATTTGCTGGGTGGTGGTGGTGCACACCTTTAATTCCAGCACTCGGGAGGCAGAGCCAGGCAGATCTCTGTGAGTTCGAGGCCAGCCTGGTCTACAAAGTGAGTTCCAGGAAAGGTGCAAAACTACACAGAGAAACCCGTCTCGAAAAACCAAAAAAAAAAAAAAAAGATTTATTTATTATGTATATAGAAGAGGGCGCCAGATCTCATTACAGATGGTTGTGAGACACCATGTGGTTGTTGGGAATTGAACTCGGGACCTTTGGAAGAGCAGTTGGCGCTCTTAACCTCTGAGCCATCTCTCCAGCTGGAATAAATCTTTTAAGTGTATGTAAGTCTACACGTTTATCTGTGTCCCATGCACGTGTCTGGTACCCCTGAAGGCCAGAGGTGGGTGCCTGGTCCTGGGCTGCCACATGGTGCAAGGAATTGAATACTGGTTTAACAAGTGCTCTTAACTACTGAACCACTTCTTCAGACTCAAAATGAATAAGTCTTTCAAAAAAAAAAAATTGATATGGGGGAAGAAGTCATGTGGGGGCAATGAGAGAAAGAGGTGGCAATTTAGCAAGTAACAGTTATCTCTCTTCTTTTACTCTTTTAATTTTTTCAGATTTATCTATCTTTTTATGTGTGAGTGGTTTATCTGCCCTCAGGTCAGAAGAGGATGTTGGATCCCCTAGAACTGGAGTTATAGATGGCTGTGAGTTGCCTTTCAAGTACTCCGAATTGAACTCAGGTCTTCTGCATGAACAACAAATGTTCTTAACCGCTGAGCCATCTCTCCAGTCCCCTGTCTTTTATTTTAAATTCCCGGGCTGGCAAAGTGGCTCAGAGAGCTTGCTGCTTTTGAGGATCTGTGTTCGATTCTAGACCTGTGTCTGGCAGAGCTCACAGCTGTCAGCTCCAAGGATCCATTGCCCTTTATGGGCACCCACACACACATGGTATGTACTCTCATAGACACACACATAAACATTTGGACGGTGGTGGCTCACGCCTTTAGTCCCAGCACTCGGGAGACAGAGGCAGATGGATCTCTGTGAGTTCGAGGCCAGCCTGGTCTACAGAGTGAGTTCCAGGACAGTCAGAGCTGCACAGAGAAACCCTGTCTCAAAACAACAACAAATTTAAGAAGTGTTTGCTTCATAGGACTTATGACCTGAATTTGATCCCTAGAATGCATAGTGAGAGGAAAGAAGTTAAAAGTTGCCCTTGACCTCCACATGTGTATTATACACAATAATACATCATGCTTACATACACTAATAATAAAACAAAGTTTTGGAGCTGAATGTGGTACAACATGCTTGAGGTCCTAGCACTTGATAGAGGAGTCAGACCAGCTTAGGCTCTATTGTAAGAACTTGTCTGAAGCAACACCATTTTCTGGGATTGAATTTCAGCTGGAAAGTTTATTTCTGATTCAAAACTTGCTTCCCCTTGACCCCATCCCCAAAGAAGTAAAATCACAAATAGAGGGCAGAAATATATGAGGTGCCCTGCCATAGACGCAAACTTGGCCTTTGTGGACAGAAAGCTAGGGTATCCTGAGTGAGTTAGAACTCCAGGGGTATGGACACCTATATGGGAATTTCAGATGAGAGTGAGGGAAGCCTGTGTGGGTTCTTGTGTGACTGGGAAGTGTTCAGCTTACATCTCATCTGCGTGCAGCATTCCCCTGATGTGCCCAGTGGGTCTAGCCTTCGTCCCCAGCTTTAACTGCATCTTTGCTGAGCTGTTTGCAGGTGGGACTTCATGTAGCTCCTCCAGTTCAGCCTTTACCACTGGAATCTCTGGGCTTTCTGTCATGTCCTTGTGAGTCAAGATATTTCTGGAGATCACTGAGGAGAGAGTGTAGTGGGACAGCACTTGCTTGGATCCGAGACTGGCCAAGACCATCCCACTGTTGATTGTTTTAGAGAACACAGTTCACCGGCTCATCAGGGGGCTTCTGTGTCCTTGTGTCTTACCTCCGTGAGGCTGATAACCCTTAGGCCTCGCTTCTGGTTGACCCTGAAAGGGGCTGAAGCTGGGCAGGATGATGAGAGCCAGCGAAAAGAGAAGAATCTAAAAGGAGAAGAGACCGTTTGGCTTTGGGGACAGCAGAGGAGGGAGGTAGCGTCAACAGAGGGTAGTTATTGGGGTTTGGGAAACAGGGCTGAGTAGTCGGGCTATTGGGTGGATGTATGGAGGATGGCAGAGGTGGGGGGAGAGGAAAAGTACAGAACATCCTGATGGTACCAGAACACAGGTACTGGTCTGGGCAGCTCTGCTGGAGGTCTGAGCAGTGAGCATCTGTAACTGGTGGACCTGCGCCACCAAGGAGCTAGGAAAAGAGTGAAGAGTTAGCTCAAGATCAGCTTGCCTGGGGCTGCATCCTCCCTCTCCTCGTCCGGACACCGCTTCCACTCACGTGTTCTGTCTCTCCAGCTCCTGGACTTTTCTCTGTAGTTCCTGATTCTGTGCAGAACAGGCTGCCACTCTAGGGAGTGTGGAGAAGCAGAGCAGGCTTAGCAGGTGGTCCCTTACCATGCTTGCCTAGGTGAGGAAGGAGGCCCAGACACCACCCACAGGATGCAGAAAGGTGAGCCCAAACATGCCTGCTCTCCAGTCCATCTATGTATTCTTTCCTCCGCCGACGGCTGTCCTGAGCTGACTGCTTGTTGCGGATTTTCCTCCTGATCTTCTTGAGTACTCGCTCCTCTGCCTGGAGGCCCAGGGTGTGCAGTGCTGGGCCCTTAGCCTCCCATGACTCCCCAACTGTCCCCTGCAATCCAGGCTCTTTAGAGGTTGAATGGAGCTCTTGGGATGGGACACCCCTTGGGGACAGTTGTTACCTTAGTGAGGGGCAGGTGAGAGGGCAGAGAAACCCCTTCTTGCCCCAGCAGATGCTTCTCTTCATCTGTCAGGAACAGGCGTGGGCAGGACAGCTGGGAGGGGCGGCAGAAGATGAGCAGGGTCAAGGTCACCTGCTCCGGCACCCAGGCTGCCCCTCCACCCTCAGCATGCTCTCAGGACGGGGCTTCCTGTTTGCACTGAGTGGTGAGGTGAGGTCAGTGGCAGAGAGTTCTTTTAGACAGCCTCTGTGGCAAGCTCAGGAAGGAGAGGGAAGTTTTTTGTCCACACATAGAACCTTGACATTATGACCAAGTTAGCCAGGACCTGCTCTGTTCTGTCTCCCTAGATCTCAGGGCCCTCGGAAGGGAGCTTATATGTTCACTATGATGGGCTTTGTTGAATTTCCTTGTCAGGTAAACAATTTAGCCATTAACTTGCATTTGGTAAAGTATCTGGTTGCCAAGCACAGGGACATATGTCTCATAATCCCCAAATTCTAAGCTCCACCTGTCAGGTCAAGCTGTCTGCTCACAGACAAGGAATTTCTAAGGATACTCAGGCTGACTTCTCAAGTGAAGACACTGTGTGAGAAGGGTAGATGCTGTCTGGTTAAGCCGAGCCCATTAGCTAAGGACCCTTCCTTCTCACTAGCATTCTCTTTATTTATTGTGTATGTGTGTCTTTGTGTCAGACTTGAACTTGGGTCCCCTGGCAAAGCAGCTAGTGCTCTTAGCCACTGAGCCATCTCTCCAGCCCTTGGATTGTATTTTTGAGGCAGGATGTCACTACGTAGACTAGGCTGGCCTTGAGTTTGTGGTTCTCTTCCTTCCTCTGCCTCCCATGTGCACAGATTTCAAGTGTGTGCCACCACACCCAAGCCCAGGCTTCACTTTGTAACACTTTTTTTTTTTTTTAAAGATTTATTTATTATGTATACAATGTTCTGCCTGCAGGCCAGAAGAGGGCACCAGATCTCATTACAGATGGTTGTGAGCCATCATGTGGTTGCTAGGAATTGAACTCAGGACCTCTGGAAGAGCAGTCGGTGCTCTTAACCGCTGAGCCATCTCTCCAGCCCTCACTCTGTAACTTAAGAGTAACTTAGTTTGTAGCTGGTAAGATGGCTCAGCGGATAAAGCACTTGCCACACAAGACTGACAGTCTGAGTTTACTCTCTGGAACCCACGTCAAGGTAGGAGGGGAGGACCAATGCCACAAGTTGTCCTCAGACTTCCACAGAAGCCATGGCATGCATGCACTGCCCTTTTCCCTCATGTATACACACAATAATAAATAACTTTTAAGAGAATAATTTAGTTTGGCTTTTTACTTTGCGTGCGTGCGTGTGTGTATGTGTGTGTGTGTGCGCGCGCGCGCGTGCGTGTGCTGTGTAGCTGCAGATGTGTGGGTATGTGCATGTGACTGGAGGTCAAAGGGGTATACAGGAGTTCTGTTCTATCACTCTACCTTACTCCCTTTAGACTGAGTTTCTCTCTAACCCTGGAACTAGCCTGGTGATCAGCAAGCCCCAGGGATCCTCTTGTTGCAACCCCTCAGAGCAAGGGGGTAAGGGAATATGTAGCTGTGTATGTGGGTGCTGGGGATCTGAACTCCCAGCTGAGGTACTCTTGCTCCCAGAGCAAGAGCTTTTTCTCATGGACACATCTCTCAGCCTCTGGCTTTTGCCTTTTGATGGCCTTTGGCTCTAGGTTAAACCATTTCCTATTTCCTTTCCTAATGTCTTTCTCCTCCAAGTGTGTCAGTGGGGTGTTTCTTCCAATCTCTCTAACCAAAATCTCTGAGAATGGAGCACAGAAGGCTTTATCTAAAAATAAAACAAGCACAAATCCTGTGCTGATATGCACACCCCTAGCATGGCTTCTGGTCCCAGCTTCAAGCACAGTTTTAGGGGATGGCTAGGACCCGTTCTCTGCCTTTGGACACAAGGAGTACGTCCCAGGATAGAGAGAGGAGCATGGCCTAAGCTTGGCCTCTATTGGTCTGCACAGCAGGAGCGTCTAGCCCACCTCGGGAAGGTACAGGATAGGGTAACTCTACACATCACTGCAGCATCTGGCCACAGGGTAATGGTTCTAGTGCAGACACTTGCTGCTGTTTCTCAATCGCCCTGTTCTCATTAGCCAAGTGGATTCCCAGGTGGCCTGTCCCAATTCCCTTTCCCGACCCAAGGCTGAGAGAGTGGCTTTGACTAAATGAAAATGCACACTAGGTCTGGGGTTCTCTAGAGCTCTGACTGCAGGGTCCCTCGTCCCACCTGCTGCCACCCTGGTCTCCAGTAGCTGCCCTCCCCCATGCTTCCCTGCTTCCCTGCTCTTAGAACTGCTTGTTGCTCCCTGGCCTTCAAACCCACCCTCACCAAAAGTGGGGCAAACCAATTCCACGTTAGTTTCCCCTGCACCCCCATTTATGTGAGGACATGGACTAGGGGAACACCACTTCTGGCTGGTCTCGAGACTTACCAGGGCAGCAGGAGGCGCTGGAGCTATGGCACTAGCTTTAGGCAGGATATGTCTATGCGCATCTGAGGGTAGCCCACTGACTGTGCAGGCATCAGGCACCATCAATGCAGGGCTCCACTGATCTGAAGGAAATAGAGAGACGGGGACAAAGGAGTCAGAAGACTGATAACAGCAGGGACTGGGCAGTGGCACCATTTGGGAACCTTCCACCCTAAACCTCATGGCCAGGGCTGGGCCTGAAAGGGCCATTGCCCTATTTCCAAAAAATACACTGACCTATCTGGATGGAGATGAGTCCGAAGGTTGGCCCTGCTTCCCGCTGAGTGCTCTGCAAGGCCCCTGCCTCATAGACAACCTCATAGAGGGCAGGGGAACCGGGAGCCTGTGGGGCAGGGGAGCTAGGCTCTTCAGAGACACCACTGTCACTACCAGGAGACGTTTCTGAGCAGTATACCATATTGGGATCAATGAGGAGGTTCAGGAAATCGTCAGGTTCACTCTTCTGAAGGTCCTATAGAAGGAGAAGGTATGAGTGTCTGTGAAGAAGAATTTTGAAAGTCCTACCTGACATCAGTCTTACATCCGTTATGCTTCAATTTTGGTGCATTTCCTTCTCCGACGTAGAAATAGTTTCAATTCATGTCTGTTATCAGACCTCTTTCCTTGTGGGAACTGAAGTCTCTTACGACTTCTAGTCAGAGTTGTCTGAAGCTCATTCCCACTTCGATTCAACAAGCTCACTCCGCCGCCACAATCCCTACTTATCTCCCAGTCTCGCAGCCCCTGTTCCTGAAGCCCAGCTAGCAGGACCTTTGACGGAGGACAGTTGAGTCCCAGCTCCAGGAAGGATCCTGTTGAGAAGATATCTTCTGGGGGCTCCAGCAGCTCAGGGCACCCGGGCTCCATGCTTCTGCAGGAAGGTAGTGGGTAGTTACAGAAAGTAGGAGGCTCCTCTGCATTTTCCATTACTCCTCTCCTCTGCAGCAGCCCCTTGCAAGAGAATTCACTTCAGGCCTTATCTTTTGGGTTCAACAAATAAGCCCCCTGGGTATTACCTGTTTTTTGTTGGGAGAGCTTCGCCCTGCCAAACCCACCTAGCACGCTGAAGCCCCAAACACTACACCTTTTCTTCCCTCCAGGATCTTGTATCCTGGTCCTGCCCAGCCAAGCCCCGCCTATGCCACCTATGGAGTTTGGGGGAGGGGGAGGGGGCTGGGTTGCCATCTGGCCAGGAGCCACTACTGCGGAGCCGGCTTCTGGAAGTGGGACCAAGGCGCTGCCCATATGCAAACTGAAATAAAACTGTAGGTACCCACGCCCCTTCTGTCAGTTTCCTCAGTGCTCGTAACTTATTTTGCTGAGGGCTCGATGTCGCCTCAGCAAAGAGCTGAGATGGCAGTGACTAGCACCCAGGGGACCTGAGCGTTCCATTTCGAAGCCACAATCTTTACAAGAGGGATACTATCTCCGGGTAGAGAACCAAGTTAAGATGTGGAGGCGCCCCCGCCTCGTCCACCCCCATAGCCGCGTGGCACTTTTCCACCCATGAATCCTAATTGGACGTTTAAGACTTATGGCAGGGCTTCCAGCCAATGGCGGGCTACCTCGAGGCCCACGCCCTCGAGCTTGGCAGCAATAGACCCTCAGAGAGGGGTCGCGAAGTGTTTTGGCAGAATCTCCGGGTTCCAGCGAGAAGCCCCTGTAGGAAGGTTGAGTGGAAACTTCCGGGCTGAGGGTAGGAGCAGCTGGGTTTGGGCTTGTTTGTCTTGTGATTCCGAGGTCCCAAAGTTACTACTTACGCAGACAGTAAATAACCTGTAGCCTGTGGACCCGGCCTCCACCTCCGGGCAGCCAGTTGTGCAATCGCGGCTCTGTGGATCCGAGAACCACGCCACACATCGCAGCTGTGTGGGGGCCCTGCTAACCCACGCAGGGCAGGAAAACTGGCACGCATTAGCCGAACGTTTGCTTTTGGTTTGCGGTCTTATTATTTCCATGTAACTATATGTTTAGATTTGCGTTTTGAAACACAAGTGAGGAAGTCACATTGCTCAATTACTCCATCAGTGGAGCTTGAAAGCTGTTTCAGAGCCTGGGGTGGAGTTCACGCCTGTAATCTCAGCTCTTGAGAGGCTGATGCAGGAATGTCTCTGAGGTTGAGGCCAGCCTGGGCTACATAAGATCCTGTCTCAAAAACAAAAACAGTAACAGGACGCAAGAACAGTTTATCTAGTGATATTTCCAATAAGTTCTGTTTGTCTTCACACCACACTTACAGCTGGCTTCTTAGGAACAGGAACTATGAGACGGTGGACCATTATAAAAGGAAAGTTGGCATCTGATGGGAGGATTTGCGCTTTAATTTGGAACTCTTTGTTCCTTTAAGTTATGTAGCGGGAGCCCCCAATGTGTGCACAGTTTGCTACAGAAAGAGGTTTGGAGGTGTCCCTGCCCTCCAGTCTTCAATGGGAGGGTGTTTTTTGTTTGTTTGTTTGTTTGTTTGTTTTCTGTTTTTTGAGACAGGGTTTCTCTGTAGCTTTGGAGCCTGTCCTGGACTAGCTCTGTAGACCAGGCTGGCCTCGAACTCACAGAGATCCACCTGCCTCTGCCTCCCGAGTGCTGGGATTACAGGCGTGCGCTACCACCGCCCCGCCCAGATGGGAGGTTTTGCTTCAAAATTGTTCACTTTGTCATACCTGGTTTGTCTCATGACAAGTGGTGAGATCTTGTTTGTGTGAGAAAGGGTCTCACTGTATCTTCCTGGCTTGTTTGTTTGTTGAGGCAGGGTCTCAGTGAAGCTGTGAGGGATTTATAGTTTTCTTTTCCTTCCTTCTTTCTCTTCGTGTGAAGGCAGGCAATCACAGGGTTAGAGGCGAGATGGCTCTCATGCCACTGCCCAGCTGTGGAGGCCAGAGGACAGCCAGGAGTCTTTCTTCTGATTGTGTGGGTTCTGGAGCTGGCCAATTTAGGCGTTTTTATCCACTGAGCTATCCTGCCGTGGTGTATCTATCTTTTTCTACTCGTTTATTTGGTTCTTTTTTGCTTTGCGCCTTTCCTGGAACTCACTTGGTAGCCCAGGCTGGCCTCACCGCCCGGCTAATTTGGTTCTTTTGAGACAAGATTTTACCGGGCGGTAGTGGCACACACCTTTAATCCCAACACTCGGAAGGCAGAGCCAGGTGGATCTGTGTGAGTTGGAGGCCAGCCTAGTATACAGAGCAAGTTCCAGGACAGGCTCCAAAAGCTACACAGAGAAACCCTGTCTCGAAAAACCAAAAAAAGAAGAGAGAGAGAGAGAGAGAGAGAGAGAGAGAGAGAGGAACAAGATCCTACTCTATTACCAAGGGTAGCCTCACTTTGGAAATGTTCCTGCTTCAGCCTCCCAAGTGCTGGAATGTAAGGAGTGAGGCACCACACCTGTCTGAAAAAGTTGTTTTCATCAACATTGTTCTCTCATGTGATGTGCAACAGCTCCCAGGCTCACAGAGCAGATAATATTTTGCCAGTTTTACTGATAAGGGGTCAGATGCTCATGGCTAAAAATAATAGTGATTTCCAAATTTCACGGATTGCTTTCCTTGGTCCGGTGTCTGATGGTCCAGGCATGCACTTCAAGTAAAACAGTGAAACTATGCTAACATAAGTATGAATCGTGCGTACCTTCCTCTCAGTGCAGAAAACTTGTGGAGGTACATCCAGAATTCAAACGTGTGCTAGTTTTCCTTGTGAATGTGTGACTGAGCCGGTGTTTCAAACTGACTGGAAGGGAGTTAGTATGCATCGACAGCTAGAGCAGCTATTATATATAAGCATTTTCACGTCTCTCATACCGGTCTCATAGCAACCCAGAGAGGACAAGTTAGCTTCTTTCAGATTACTCTGTACTCCAGCCTGGTGGCCCACGCCTTTAGTTCCAGCACTCAGAAAGCAGAGGCAGGTGGATATTTGTGAGTTCCGGGCTATCCTGGTCTATAGAGTGGGTTCCAGGACAGCCAGGGCTATATAGTCCTATGTTGTCTCAAGCAAGTAAATGAAAGAGAGGAAGGAAGGGAGGGAGGAAGGAAGAGAGAGAGAGAGATATAAAGGATCGAAAGAAGAAAGGAAGATATGTTAAAGTTTGAACCAACATTGGCATTCTTTTTTTTTTTTTTTTTTGTCTTTTTGAGAGAGGGTTTCTCTGAGTAATAGCCTTGGATATCCTGGAATTCACTTTATAGGTCAGGCTGGCCTTGAACTCACAGAAATCTGCCTGCCTCTTCCTCCCTAATGCTGGGATTAAAGGGGTGCGCCACTACTGCCAAACCCGGCTTGGCATTCTTTAAAATTTTTTTTTTTTTTTTTTAAAGAGGATCACACTGTGTGGCCTTGAATAACCTGGCACTCTCTTTGTAGACTAGGCTGGCCTTGAATGCACAGAGATCCACCTGCCTCTGAGTCTGTAATGCTGGGATTGAAGGCGTGTGTCTCCATACCCGGATCCAAGATTTGTTTTTTAATTGTGAGTGTATGTAGACGTCAGATCACCTGGAGCTGGAGTTAAAAGTGTTGTGAGCCTCCCCTTTCCCATGTGGGAAATGAGACCTGAACTTAGGTCCTCTCTAAGTGCAGGAAGCGTTCTTATCCTCTCCAGCCCCACACACAAACCAAACTGCCTGTCTGGGCTTTCCTGAATTTCCGCAGCTTGTCTCTCCTGTTCAGGCAGTAGCTCAATAAAAGCACATTGCCTGGGTTGATGGGGGGCTCAGAAGAAAGCAGAATTATTTTTGTTGTTTGGAGACCAAGAAAGGTGGTTAACTGCACTTCAAGTGGCTTTCCCGCAGGCTGCTGCACACAGAGATGATGGAAAGGGAAATTGAGTCAGCTGCTGTCCCTGCTGGGCCTGGAAGGAACTTCTGCCTCATTTCCATTAGCTCTTTCCCCTGATGGATCAAGTTTTGCAAAGGAAAAAATAACTTCCTTAGTCCCATGACAGATGAAGGTAAAGATCAACAGATCTGTTGTATGACATGGTGTCTTGAGTCAGTAATAATAGATGCATTCTGTAGTTCAAAATCACTGAGAGGGCATTCTCTTGGAGTGCCTCCCACTCTCAGGAGTTCTGCCCAACTTTTCCTTAATCAAGCTGTGTTTAATCTACTTGAAATCAATCGTTGGAAGTGCATTTTAAGAGTTCTCATTATAGATTAATATGTGAGGTAATAGATAAGTTGGTTACCTTGAGCTAGTCATTTTGCAATGTGTAGATATACAAAGACCATATTATTTCAAAGTATCATTTTGTGTACCATAAATACAATTTTTATTTAACTTTTTTTGGGGGTGGGTTTAAGACAGGGTTTCTCTGTGTAGCCCTGGCTGTTCTGGAATTCTCTCTGTAGACCAGGCTGGCCTCAAACTTAGAGACCCACTTGCCTCTGCCTCCGGAGTACTGAGATTCAAGGCATGTGCCACCACTGCCTGGCACATTTAACTTTTCAAATACAATTTGGGACTGGAGAAATGGCTCAGTGGTTAAGAGTACTGGTTTCATTCCTAGCACCCACAGGGCAGCAGACAACTGTCTATAAATCCAGTCCCAGGAGATCTGACGCCTTCTTCTGCACTCTGCAGGCATTGCATTTACATGCTGCATAGACATACACACAGGCAAAACACCTATACACATAAAATATATAAATAAAAATTATTTTTAGGGCTGGAGAGATGGCTCAGAGGTTAAGAGCACTGACTGTTCTTCCAGAGGTCCTGAGTTCAATTCCCAGCAACCACATGATGGCTCACAACTATTTGTAATGAGATCTTGTGCCCTCTTCTGGCCTGTAGTCATATATGCTGTATACATGATAAATAAATAAAAATCTTTTAAAAAATTATTTTGAGTTATGTGTAAGTATGTCTGTCTTCATGTGGGTATGTGCACATGAATGTAAGTGGCTACAGAGGTCAGAGGTGTTGAATGCCCTGGAGCAGGAGTTATAGACTCATTTGGTTGCTGAGAATCAAATGTGGGTCCTCTGGAAGAACAGCCAATGCTTTTAAACATTGAGCTGCTATCTCTCCAGTCTCCTTTTCAACTTTAAAAAGATTTATTTCATTTAATTATGTGTACATGCATGTGTGGGTATGACACAGCCGGGAGGAGGCCAGATACCTTTGGTCCCCATAGAGCCAAAGTTGCAAGAGGTTGTGATCTGCATGACGTGTGTGCTGGTGCTGGGCAGGGCAAAGAGAACTACATGCTCTTAACTAGTGAGCCCAAGCGGGCCTTGAACTCATAAAGATCATTCAGCAAAGTTTCATTTATTTTTAGTGTGTGTGTGTGTGTGTGTGTGAATGTGTGGTGTCACTGGACACATGTGGAAGTCAGAGGATAACCGGTGGGAGTTGGACCTCTCCTTCCAGTACCTTGGTTGCGGGTGGGGGAAATTCAATTAAAAAACTCAGGCTTGATGGCAAGCCCCTTTAACAGCTGAAGCATCGCCTCATTGGCCTAGAAAGGGATTCATAGAACATTGGGTTGTGGGATCAGGAGAACCCAGGCTGAGCAAACAGTGAAGGTATGGAGAGAAAAATACACTGGTGGGCAGAGCGGGCATGGTGACCCTGGCAGTGATCTCAGCACTTGGGAGGCTGAGGCACGATTGTCCTGAGTTCGAGAACGGTTTGGCTACCTAAGGTCTGCAGGCCAGTGTGAACTTTTAAGTGTGAGATCTAAAACAACAAAGAAAAGAAACACAGAGAAGAAAGAAAACACTCTACATGCAAGGAACAGAAAACGGACCTATAGGACGTGGGGTGGGGGCTGGAGAAGTTAGAAAAAATCTCGGCAAGATGCCCAAAGGCGTGATCAACAGGAAATTGATGTAAGCCACTTCGTGGGGATTCAGCAACTCCTCAACTGTGTCCTACCATCTCTCTATCTACTCTTGAGAAGGCAGGAGGCTTCGTTTTATTTATTTATTTAAACTAATTAATTTTCAGAAAGGATCGCTTTTAAACCATGCCTTTATTCTTTCCCAATTCTCCATCTTTTGTGTGTGTGTGTGTGGGGGGGGGGCTGGCTAGGCAAACCAGGCAAAGAAATTTATCCCAAAAAGGTAAGATTCCCCTCTGGCCCAGTTATGCACTAATGCAGCCTGAGATCTAAGACTCTGGGGCCAAAGCCAGACGGCTAGCCTAAGAGATGTGGGGAAAAATACTTGAGAGGACGGGAACAGGCCTTGCTCGCAGAGTTCCGAGCTCTCACTTTTATCAAAGTCTTTGTGACTGGCCGGCTCCAGCGGCCAGCTGCTCGGTATCTGTGCGCCAGACCCAACGCCCTCGGACCTTCCCGCTCGTCCCCTCCCGGCTCTGGCTCGGTCTCAGCTCGCCGCCTGCCCAACCTTCTCGGGTTCCCAGATTCTAATTGCTCTTAATGCACGTCACTCAAGGCTCAGCTCCTCCCACCGAGTGCAGTCATTGGCGGCCGGGTGCGGGGAACGCGGAGGCGGCGGGGGGAGGAGGGGAGAGGGGTGGGGAGGGGGCGGGCATTCCCGACGCGAGGCCGGAACCCAGCGTCTGCAATGGAGTGAGACCCTCGGGAGGTGAGTGCGGCCTCGCTGGGCGCCCGGTCTAAGGCAGCTCCTGAGGCCTCCCGGGCTAGGAGCTGGGCTCTCCATTTTAGCATTTTTCATCTGCTTCCTGCGACGCTGGCGACCTCTGACCTCGCCTCCGAGACTTCCAGGACGCCGCCCTCCGTGCGGTCTTAGCCGTCCCAAGCCCCTCTCCTTTGGCCATCTGCCCTGACTACCTGTTATTTTTGTGGGGAGTGGGCAGTGAGAGAGCCACCCAGCACCCAAGTTCGCCCCGTTTCGGATCGTCCATGAAGCCTCCCCGGACTTCTCTCCGCAGCTCCGACCTCTCTTAGTGGAGTGTGTGAGTGTGTGTGTGTGTGTGTGTGAGTGTGTGTGTGTGTGTGTGTGTGTGTGTGTGGTCTCTACCTTCCTGAGGGGACCCCAGCTCCAGCTCCAGGTCTGACCTAGAGAGCATGTCCCTAGTTTTCTGCGGGCTCCAACGGAAAGGGTAATGATGATCTATCCTGGCCTTCTCGTGCCTCAGTTTCCTCCCTGATGGCTCGCCGAACTGGGAGGGATAAATTCGAAGGAGGAAATGCAATGGTCCTGGCGTTGGAGTGGATGAGTCACCCCAGCTGGGAAAGGCCAGAAAGTGGCTGGGCCGAGGGAAGTACATTCTGCTGACCAGCCTTCCCTTTGCCTTGACCCCTGCTCTCCTGTGTGGCCGTTCTCACCCATGCTAGTCTTTTCTTTACAGGTCTGAGAGTCACTGATACCACAACCACCATGGGGCCTTGGGGGGAGCCAGAGCTCCTGGTGTGGCGCCCAGAAGCAATAGCTTCCGAGCCCTCGGTGCCCGTGGGACTGGAGGTGAAGCTGGGGGCCCTGGTACTGCTGCTGCTGCTGACGCTCCTCTGCAGCCTGGTGCCTGTCTGTGTGCTGCGGAGGGCAGGCGCTGGCTATGAAGCCTCAGGTGAGTCTCTCTGCCGCTCTGGAGCTGGGAGAGATCGCTAAGGAGGAGGGGGAGTGGCCACTGCTTCTGTAGGAGCAGAGGGACTTGGCAGGGGTTTTATTTGGTTATAACCCCTTTTGGACTTCCCTCTTGCTCAGCCTCAGGCCAGAAAGCCCTAAGCCTGGTAAGCTGCTTCGCAGGAGGCGTCTTTTTGGCTACTTGTCTTCTGGACTTGCTCCCCGACTACCTAGCTGCCATAGATGAGGCGTTGGCGGCCCTGCATGTGACGGTGAGCACTGACCTCAGCATGTGACCCAGAGTAGAGTGTTGAAATCGCTAATAGGAAACATGGTTATATAGATACCTTCAGGGGTCACTCCATGGCTCCGGAAGATCTTAGTATGTGAGCCTGTAAGGTGTGGATTTCAGCACCGAGGTATAATTTTCTGTGCGCTCCTGGATACTGGACATGGTGCGACCCCTCTGTACTCTTTGAGGTAATGTGAGGAACCTCATCAGGTGTGTGGACTACTCTGGTTTGCAGTTACCAGGAAGTTAACCATGTTCTAAGAATTGTATTTCATCCGTTACCCCTTTGTCCCTCCTTCCTTCTCTTCCTCCCTTCTCCTTTTCCCTGTTTCTTTCTTTTTTGAGACAGGTTCTCACGTGTCGCCCTGGCAGGCCTGGTACTTGTTCTGTAGACTTGCTTCAAATGTGAAGTTACCTTCCTCTCTCTGCCTCCCGACTGCTGAATTACAGGTTTGTGCCACCTCACCCAGAATTCTCATTCTTTATATTTCATTTTTATTTATTTTTCAGGACAGATCTCTCTTGTTATGTAGTCCTGGCTGTCCTGGAACTCACTTTGTAGGCGAGACTGGCCTTGAACTCAGAGTTCTGCCTGCCTCTGCCTTCCCAGTGTGTGCCACCACCTCCTGGCTATATTTTATTTTTCTTTCTTTTTTTCTTTCCGGAGCTGAGGACTGAACCCAGGGCCTTGCGCTTGCTAGGCAAGCACTCTACTGCTGAGCTAAATTCAACCCCTATATTTTATTTTTATTTGCATATATTATGCATAATAGTGGGTTTTATTTATTTATTTTTTTTTTTGAGCTGAGGACCGAACCCAGGGCCTTGCGCTTGCTAGGCAAGCGCTCTACCACTGAGCTAAATCCCCAACCCCCATTCCCATTCTTGTCCCCTGCCCACTGATCATCTTCCACTTCTCAGCTATCAACTAGCCCCCCTCCTCTATTTTCCTGTGTGTGTGTCTGAGTGTGTGACTTTGACCCCGTGAGTTTAATTAGGGTTGCTTACATGAACATGAGTGAGGGCCCTTTTCTTTCTTTTGATGGGGTCTAGCTGTGTAGTCCTGACTGTTCAAGCTTTGAGTTTTCCTGTCTCAATTTCCTGGATACAGGTGTGCACCAGCTGGTTTATTGTCACTTGAAGGGCTGGAGACAGATCACTGCAGATCTGGGAGGCTAGGAAGCAATTTCCAGGGGCCTGGTGTTCTCAGGGAAGTGGGGAGTGGTTGGGTCCAAGGCATAGAAAAACTTACTATAAAGTTGGAAGTACTGTAGTTTCAGCACATGCAAGGCTGAGGCAGGATGATCATGAAGATTTTGAGGCCAGCTTGGACTATATAGTATTTTTCAGCTCAGTCTGGGCTTCAGATGGAAGCCTGTCTCAACCCCCTACCTGCCTCCCAAACAAAAACATCCCCCCAAAAACCACATTATAGGAAAACCTGAGACAGTTGGGTTCAGGAAAATTATCTCAAGTTCTCTTTTTTCCCCTGTGACTGAGGAAGTAGTAATGGCCGCTACCTCTATGTATCTGTGACTGAATGACCTGTCTCCATATGACTGTGAATGTCCCTGTGACATATAGCTTTGTATGTGAACATTTGAGAAGATGGACCCAGATGTGATCCTTTGTTTGTATGCCTACATGTAACACTGTGTGCATCTGCGTCCATGACCCTCAACCAGGGGAAGTTTTTGCCCCTTAGGAAACACTGACTGGGTCATGTTGGTCGTCACAGCTTAGTGGTGGCGGTGATATTGTGTTTGCTATGATGGGCAGTAGTCAGAGGAGCTGCTTACTTGGTGTGTATGACAGTGATGACAGAATTATTTATCCCATAATGTTATTAGTGCCAAAGTTGAGACCCTTTGCATAAATGGTCTGCATTTACTATGGTGCGATACCATATCTGTTCCATTATGTGTTGTTCTGTGTCTCTGGTACCAAACAACTTCATCACTGTGTGACCAATAGGGACTATGGGTCTGTGTGGGACTTCAGATGTGTATAACTGGGCCTCTACCAGGCTGTGCATCTGACTCCTTTCCATTCTTGTCCTGTTTCCTGAACCCGTTACCACCTCTGTTCACAGCTTCAGTTCCCTTTGCAAGAGTTCATCCTGGCCATGGGTTTCTTCCTGGTCTTGGTGATGGAGCAGATCACACTGGCTTACAAGGAGCAGTCCAGTCCACCACATCCGGAAGAGACGAGGGCTCTGCTGGGAACAGTGAATGGTGGGCCCCAACACTGGCATGATGGACCAGGGCTCCCCCAGGCCAGCGGAACTCCAGCAGCCCCCTCAGCCCTGCGTGCCTGTGTGCTGGTCTTCTCCCTAGCCTTGCACTCAGTGTTTGAGGGCCTGGCCGTGGGGTTGCAGAGAGACAGGGCTCGGGCAATGGAGCTGTGCCTAGCTTTGCTGCTCCACAAGGGTATCCTGGCAGTCAGCCTGTCCCTGAGGCTGCTACAGAGCCACCTACGGGTGCAGGTGGTGGCTGGCTGTGGGATCCTCTTCTCATGTATGACACCTCTGGGCATTGGGTTGGGTGCAGCTCTGTCAGAGTCAGCTGGGCCTCTTCACCAGCTGGCCCAGTCTGTGCTGGAGGGTATGGCAGCTGGCACCTTCCTCTATATCACCTTCCTGGAAATCCTACCCCAGGAGCTGGCCACTTCTGAGCAGAGGATCCTCAAGGTCATTCTGCTCCTAGCAGGCTTTGCCCTGCTCACTGGCCTGCTCTTTGTCCAAATCTAAGGTGCTGAAAGAGAGAGGGCAGGGGAAGTTGACTGTCGGGTGCCCCTGTCCTCCCTGTCCTCCCCGTTTGTGCGAAGTAGAAAGGACGAGAGCAGAAGTAGTGAGGACCAACGAGTTCTCTGAGAGGTAGGGATGGACATTTGGACTATGAAGAGGGCAGGTAAGAGGCTAGCCGCAGGCCCAAAGAACAAGAAATGGCCATGTTACTAGAGATTAAGAGTGAGGCAGACTGCTGCAATCAGAGGTCAGGCACTGCATCTTAAGACAAGCTGACAGGAGAACCGGAGGCATCCAGCGGCATTGGGATGAAGATACAGAGAGGGTCTAAGTCAGTCTGAATCCTGTTGGTTCCAGCCCATTTCAGCACTGCCAATTGCACTGGTCCCTCCTACACCCTTGCCTCCTGCTCTTCTGTATCTCTCTTTTCTACCAAGGGACTAGTGCCAAATGGTCTCTTTGCCAGTGTTCATAATTTATCTGGCCTTGAGTGTCCTGCTCCCTCTTTTTGAGACATGGCTTCTCTGTGTAACCCTGGCTGTCCTGGCATTTGCTCTGTAGACCAGGCTGGCCTCGAACTCAGAAATTTGCCTGGCTCTGCCTCCTGAGTGCTGGGGTTAAAGGGGTGTTGTGCCACCACACCCAGCTCACACCTCTATTTTTAAAGTGCCAAACACCCACCTGCCCCCTCCTTTTTGAGTTTTTTCAAGACAGGGTTTCTCTGTGTAGCCCTGGTTATCCTGGACCTAGCTCTGTAGACCAGGCAGGCCTGGAACTCAGAGATCCACCTGCCTCTGCCTCCTGAGCACTGGGATTAAAGGTGTGCGCCACCATGCGTGGCTCACCTGCTCCCTTTCTGAAAGCACAGTGGTCTGGCACTGGGCTCTGCCCAGCACCTCAGAGGAGGAGACCTACTTGCTCTACATTTGGGCCCCACAATTTCGGTGAGGCGGAAATGTTTGCTGAACTGGTGTGGAGTGAAGGGAAAGTAGGTACTACTTTTGACACCAACCACTACAGAAGGTGGACATGGTGCCCCATACCTAGATAATACACACTGACCTGCCAAAACTTTTTATATCTGAGGAGTTGGGGGGGATGGGGCAGACACCCCCCCCCTCCAGGATTATTTTTGGGGGAGGGAGGGCTGTGCATAGATCGTACTCTGTAGAATCTATTTTACTAACTGACTTGTTTTGGGAGATGTTACCCAAATAAAAGATGTTTCTATACCCCTGTACTATATCTGATTAATTTAGGTGGTGGGATGTGGTGGTGTCTGTGTGTGTGGGGTGTGTGTGTGTGTGTGTGAGTGTGTGTGTGTGTGTGTGTGTGTATCTGATTAATTAGATGGTGGGGTATGGTGGTGTGTTGTGGTGGGTGTGGTGGTGTGTGTGTGTGTGTGTGTATCTGATTAATTAGGTGGGGGGGGGGGGGGGTGTCTGTTTGGGGTGTGTGTGTGTGTGTGTGTGTGTGTGATTAATTTAGGTGGTGGTGGTGTGTGTCTGTGTCTGTGTCTGTGTGTGTCTTGTGGCCCGCCTGAGAGAACCTGAATCCCAGATGCTTATACACCTGATTTAAAATCCTTGTTTCCACTCGCCCCACTTGTCGCCTTTACTGAGGATGACCAACTTTTTCTTTCCTCTCTTCCTTCTTCCCTTTCTGTCTCCACCCCTTCCTTTCCTCTCCGTTTTCTCAGTCTTCCTTTACGAATCTCTTGCCCCTTCCCGTTGGTAGGCTCAGGACTGTAGTAGAACTACCTTTCCCGGCTTGCGGCGCTGCTGGGAGTAGGTGAGGGGTGGTGCGGATGCCGGCCTCCCGAGGTCGGGAGGACTGCTGGGAAATGGAGTCCGCTTCCTCCCCTCGCTGTGTGTCTGCGGGCGTGGAGGAGGCCCGTAAACAAACTACAAGTTCCGGCAGGCAGTGCATCACCGGTCAGGACTAGGCTGGGGCAGAGCCGCCGGGCTCGCGGAGGCGGCGGCGGCGGCGGCTGCTACGGCTGGAGGACCCGGGCCGGGCCCGCGGCGGAGGCCGTGGCTGGAACTGGGAAGGTGGCGGGGAGGGACGCGGGGGTAAGATGGCGACGTCGGGGGCGAACGGGCCGGGCTCGGCCACAGCCTCAGCGTCCAATCCACGCAAGTTTAGTGAGAAGATCGCGCTGCAGAAGCAGCGTCAGGCCGAGGAGACGGCGGCCTTCGAGGAGGTGATGATGGACATCGGCTCCACACGGGTAAGGGGCCGCGCCGGGGAGCCCGAGCGCAGAGGAGCGGTCGCCAAGCGGATAGGCGGGGCGGGGGCGGGAGCCGCTGGGCAGGAGGCGGAACGCGGCTAGGGCAGCGGGCACCGCGGTCGGAGAGGCGCGGGGTGAGGGCCGAGGGTCAGCTAAACGAATTTTGCCGGGAAGACAGGAACACCGGAGAGATTGGGGAAGTAGGGAAGACTGGGTTCGAGTTATTTACGTGTGAGGCAGGACTGGCGGAAGAGGGAAGATGGACTGCCGAAGTCCAGCGCCCGTGGAACGGTTCTTCTGCATCTCTGGCTGCGTCCTTTCACAGACTCCACTGAAGCATCCTCAATTATGGATTATGGGTTGGGAGCATAGTCTGCTTGCCCCTAATCTGGCCCTTTCTGAACTTGTGGTCCCCAAACTAGGGCCTGTGCTCTGTTGGGACACTCAACGGCGTCTAGGTTCCTAGGGGAAAGGCCCCTCGAGTGGTTTGATCTGGCTGTGCTGGGTATATTGGGACAGGAAGTCCCCTCCTGTGTCCCGTCCCTTTGCTTCCTTTTTCAAATATTTCGTGTGGTTTCCTGACTTGAGTCAAGGTGAGGACCATTGCTCACAGAATGGTTCTTAGTGTTTGGCCCTGGCCGTCTGGGAGGAAAGGTAGAGCTTTGGATTGCCAGATTGGGTAAAGGATCACCTATCCTTTCACCGGTGATGTGCTGAACTTTCTAGGGAGATGGTACTATCTGTGAGTCAGTTTCTGGAGTGCTTTCTAGAGTCCTCTGTGTGTGGGAAATATTCATTCCTAGGAAGTTCCACAAAGAATTTTAAGGCCTCTGCCAAGTTGCTTTGGAACCTCCACCCCCACCTTGATTTCTTGCTTCCCAGGGGCTGGACGTGAGAGGGGTGGGGTGGGCTGGCAGGAGTTTGCAGGTAAACAGCCCTAATTTAGGGACGCAGTTATTTTAAAAATTGAAATGATCTCTCATGGTGAAGAGCTAAAAGGTCTGAGAGGAGATGGTGGAACATAAGTACCACATTACAAGGCCCCTTGGTTCTGTGTATGACTGTGACTGATTGTATTTTTGTGTGTATCTCCCTTGACTCTGAGTCGTGTGTGGTGTGTGTGTGTGTGTGTGTGTGTGTGTGTGTCTGTCTGTCTGTCTGTCTGTCTCTCTGTGTGTCAGTGTTTCCTCTGATTTTCTAGGGACCACATGCTCTAGTTTCTGGGAGTTCAAGAAAGATTAAGTGGGGAGGCAGATTTGATGTACATGTGTGTGTGCGTGCACACAGTTGTATAACCTGCTCTTAACCACCATGAGGATTATGAGCCTTTGACTGCTCCCTTTAAGAGCTTTTGATCATAGTGGAGGTCAGAGACAAAAAGATGGGAGTGAGGCTTATTTCCAGGGGAGAGCTTGAGGCTTTGTCTTCTGGACCATGTTTCTATCAAAGCTTGTGTGTGCAAGCAAAAGCTGTTGAGGAATGAAAAGCTGGGGCTTCCGTTTTTATGATGCTTTGATTATCAAAAGGCCTTTCTGCCTACTTTGCTTTTGCTGATTAACTTCTCTGATATACAGTAAAATATAGTTAGCATACGTAGCCAAAGCCTGGAGAGCCAAGCACCTTGAACTTGGAGTGCAATGCTTAGTTTGTTACCTAAGTAACTGGAAGGGCTTGAGGGAGGCAGACACAGCCCTTGGGCATAGACCACCAGAGGACTTAGAGGTTCCATCCATTCCCAGAGATGAGCATCACCCTCTGGGAGCCCTGAGCTGATCTGGAACAGAAAGCCAGTTCTGGTTAGTTCTGCGCTACAGTGTGGCTCTCTAGCTCTCAGCATTCCCTTCCTTGGTTGCTCTGCTCGTTCCCATGCCCTTCTCCTAGCTCTATTTATTTGGCTGAGGGCAGCATCTGAGCCTTGGAAGTAGCCACTTATCTCTCACACAGAGGGGCATGAGATAGAGAGACTAAAACTATGGCCAACCGAGGGTTATTTTGTCTCACTTCCTTAGCAGACCTCTCCACAAACTCGAGGAGATGGCTCTACCCAAGTTGGACTAGGCTACTGTGCCCTCCCTACCCTGCCAATTCAGGCACTTAGCGTTCAGTGAGTACTTGGTCTGGGCAGCTCTCCTTTAGCAGAAGAACCGTCACTTTCTGGTTGTCTAGTTTGGGGTGTGCAGGCTCTGTGCAGCCTTGTTCTAAAGCTGGAAAAGCAGCAGATCCCGGAAGCTTATGCTCCTCAGAGTGTGAAGGGAAGAAACTGGCAATAATGGATCCTTGGCATCGACTTCTGGTCTTCCCCTGCCTTCTGCTTAGTCTTGGAGACATCTGGCCATGAAGGCAGAGGTGCCTAACAGGCCATCATCTTGTGACTTGCCTCAGTGGGGATACCAGCAGACAGAGACAGGCCATGCAGTGTCAGGCCCTGCCTAGCAGGGTTCTGCCAGGCAGTAGGGAGCTCACTGATTAGAAAGCTGCGGAAGGGGTGGGTCGTCTGGACCAGGCCTGGCTGATGTTTCCTCATCACTGTCTTTATTCTGGCAGATGTGAGGAGTGACAAAGATGGCCAAGAGGAGCAGAGCTCCGGCCTTCCCTGACATACCGTTTGTCTCTTTTACCTCAGTTACAGGCCCAGAGACTTCGCCTGGCTTATACAAGAAGCTCCCATTATGGTGGTTCTCTGCCCAATGTTAACCAGATCGGCTGTGGCCTGCCTGAGTTCCAGGTGAGTGGACACCAGCCAAGAGTGTAGGCTCTCACGCTACTTCCCCGCTGATTCACCTGTCCTTTTTGGCAGAGCCCCCTCCATTCACCTTTGGATTCCTCTCGGAGCACTAGGCACCATGGGTTGGTGGAACGGGTACAGCGAGATCCCCGCAGAATGGTGTCCCCGCTTCGCCGGTACCCCCGCCACATATCCTTCACAAGTGATTTAAGGGCAAAGGAATGGTAGGAAGGGGCTCTCTGGAGACTCATGGTGGGAAGGAGCTTTTGACTTTATTGCTTGCTTTCATCTTTATCTGGCTCTTGTGACAGGCAGTTAGTGTTCTGTGACTGTGCCCTGTAGTGCTGGTCCTGGCTGGCCTTACTTCTGCTCACTGTCTTGTAAAGCAGGCTCCCTGTTACCTGAGGAGGAGATTTGGTCCCTTCTCCCAATCTGTTGTGAACTTCATTCTTAGAGACTGCTAGCTACCATGTTTGTCTCCTAACCCTGCCCAGTCACGTGCTTAGATTGTTCCGGCTACTAAACTTGGCCTTAGGGTTTTGGTTTTGTTTTTGCTTTCTGAGAGGTCTCTGTGTGGTCCTGGTTGTCGCGTTTGCTCTGTAGACCAGGCTGACCCGCATAGACCAGATGGATAGCTGCCTGACTCTGCTTCCTGAGTGCTGAGATTCGAGGCCAGTGCTGGTACCAATCCTGCTTTTGTGGGGGTGGGAGTGCTTTCATTCTGTAGTCTGGCTTTTCTGGAACTTGACAGGGAAATCAGGTAGGGTTCAAACTTGTGGAGATCTCCTTGTACTGCCTCCTAAGTACTGGGATTACAACTGTAGACCACCATGCCTATTTTTGTTCCATTTTGTTTGCTTGTTTTTGTGGTGCTAGGGCCTAAAAAGTTAGGTGGCCTTCTTCATTGAGATACAGCCCCTGGGGTTCTCTTCTGCTCTTCCTTGTGTGTGCACGGTGTGTGTGTGTGTGTGTGTGTGTGTGTGTGTGTGGTGTGTGTGGTGTGTGTGTGTGTGTGTGTGTGTGTGTGGTGTGTGTGTGGTGTGTGTGTGTGTGGTGTGTGTGTGTGTGGTGTGTGTGTATGTGTGGTGTGTGTGTATGTGTGTGTGTGTGGTGTGTGTGGTGTGTGTGTGTGTGTGTGTGTGTGGTGTGTGTGTATGTGTGTGTGTGTGGTGTGTGTGTATGTGTGTGTGTGTGGTGTGTGTGTGTGTGTGGTGTGTGTGTGTGTGTGTGGTGTGTGTGTGTGTGGTGTGTGTGTGTGTGTGGTGTGTGTGTATGTGTGTGTGTGTGGTGTGTGTGTATGTGTGTGTGTGTGGTGTGTGTGTGTATGTGTGGTGTGTGTGTATGTGTGGTGTGTGTGGTGTGTGTGTGTGTGGTGTGTGTGTGTGGTGTGTGTGTGTGGTGTGTGTGTATGTGTGGTGAGTGTGTGTGTGTGTGCGTGCGTGGTGTGTGTGTGCGTGCGTGTGTGACTGGCCTGGAGCTGCCTTTCTTCAGCCTCCCAGCTGATTGGGATTATGGCCTGAGCCACCACTACCTGGCTTACTTGTATGACCTCTCCTCTCTGCTCTTCTCCTTAACCGCGGCTGTCCACATTGACAGTTCTCCCTACAGCCCTGCCTACTTATCTCCTCCCCCAGAGTCTGGCTGGCGAAGGTGAGTCCAGTGCAGGTGGAATTTCCCACCCATCCGGTCTCTAACACGTCCTAGAGGGGCTGAGGTGGGCTAGGCACTGGGCTGAGGGTTCAACAGTACCTCCTCTCCTAAGGGCCAAGCTGGGAGGGTGGGGCATCTGGGTAGGTGGTCAGAGTCCAGTCCTGGCCTGTTGACACTCGTGGCCAAGCCTCCTAGTCCAGCTAGCAGAACCAATGGAACTATAGCCGAGCGGGGGTGTGTGGGGGAGGGGATGCAGGTGGACATGGCTCCTTTCTCGTCGTAGTGGGTGCCAGGTGGAGTGCTGTAACATGGTTGGATCTTTGAACCCCTCCTTTCTCTTTCTCAACCCCAGTACTGGTGTCCAGAAAACTTGCTAGGCTTCAGCATTTCCACTCGGCCTATCTTGGCAGAGGGGAGTTTCTGTTGCCAGATCTCTTAGATTGGGGAGGGGTGGGGGTTTATGGATCACAGACATTGGAAAAACCGGAAAGAGGCATGACACCGGGTACCAAGGCCGTTTGATGTCCACCCTTGCCGCTGCATATTGGCCCACCCCCATGCCTTTCTTGTCCATTGCCAGCCGCCTTCCTCCTAACTTTTCTGTCCTAGGATGATGCCCTGGGGCAACCTCCCAGCCGAGAAGGGGCAGTTGTTTCGCCTGCCATCCGCACTTAACAGGTGATGCTCCTTGACTTCATAGTCCACACCTCTTTCCTGTGCCTTCTGGGGGCCTACTCTATGTCACCCCTTTCCTAGCCCAGTTTGAATATCCCACTGCTGGAAGACTATTCCTGCTACTCATCTCTGCTCCTCCAACAGGACAAGCTCTGACTCTGCTCTTCACACAAGTGTGATGAACCCCAACCCCCAAGACACTTATCCAGGCCCCACACCTCCCAGTGTCCTGCCCAGCCGCCGAGGAGGTAGGTGGTCCCAGGGAGTAGCTGTGGAGCCTTTTACTGGAGCAGGCAAACAAGCAGGCGCTGAGCCAAGTCATTGCATCCCATGCAGGTTTTCTGGATGGTGAGATGGATGCTAAAGGTATGTGCTCTTTACCCACTGTGAGTAGTGAGTGCAGGTGTCGGGGACTTTGTCTCGGGTCCAGGAATAGGTCCCTTCCTGCCTCTGCTCCTTGTCGTGCCTTACTGGCGTCTCCTGCAGCCATCCCATCACCATCTTTCTCTTTCCAGTCCCTGCTGTTGAGGAGAACTTGATAGATGACAAGCATTTGCTGAAACCCTGGGATGCTAAGAAGGTAGGTGAGGGCCACTGGGTTTCTCCCACTGTCCCGGGGCCAGCCCTTCCAGGATTCCCGCTGAGATCTGTCCTCATTTCTAACCTTCTTCCTTCTCTGCTCAGCTGTGCTCATCCTCCTCCCGACCTCGGTCCTGTGAAGTCCCTGGAATCAAGTGAGTGCCACTAGAAGGCTGGAGTGAAGTCGGGTGGGCAGGACAGGGAGACGTGCACGGCTGGTCTCTGCTCCTCTCTCACCACTCTCTCTTACATGTCTCCTCTCCTCTGTCCTCCCCAGCATCTCTCCATCTCCTGACCAGCCTGCCAACGTGCCTGTCCTCCCACCTGCCATGAACACGGGGGGCTCCCTACCCGACCTCACCAACCTGCACTTCCCCCCTCCGCTGCCCACTCCCCTGGACCCTGAGGAGACAGTCTACCCCAGCCTGAGTGGGGGCAACAGTACCTCCAATTTGACCCACACTATGACTCATTTGGGCATTAGTGGGGGTCTGGGCTTGGGCCCCAGCTATGATGTACCAGGTGAGTGGCGGCCTTGTCCTGGTCACGTGACTACCAGGTGCTCCTTGGCTAGAAGGGGAAGGGGAAGGAGGCATGATCTGGGATCCTGTGACTGCCCACCGACCCCACACCCCATACCCTCTCATTGCAGTTCTCACCCCGCAAGAATGGGGAGATGTGGCTTTTCCTAGTAAAAGATGAGGATAGCCCCAGTGGGTAGTGCCAATCTCACCGCCAGGGACAGAGTAGGGAGGACTTTGTGTTGCCGTGTAGTCTGGTCGCTGCTACCCATTCTGGGTGGCAGGGGCCCAGTCCCCTCAGTAACGTTGGCATCTCTGGTTTTTGTCTGTGTCCGCAGGACTTCACTCACCTCTTAGCCACCCGTCCCTACAGTCCTCCCTAAGTAACCCCAACCTCCAGGCTTCCCTGAGCAGTCCTCAACCCCAGCTCCAGGGCTCCCATAGTCACCCATCACTGCCTGCTTCCTCCTTGGCCCACCATGCACTGCCCCCCACCTCCCTGGGCCACCCGTCACTTAGTGCCCCAGCCCTTTCCTCCTCCTCTTCCTCTTCATCCACTTCATCTCCTGTCCTGAGCGCCCCCACTTACCCAGCTTCTACTCCTGGGGCCTCTCCCCGCCACCGCCGTGTGCCCCTCAGCCCCCTGAGCTTGCCCGCGGGCCCAGCCGACGCCAGAAGGTCCCAACAGCAGCTGCCCAAACAGTTTTCGCCAACAATGTCACCCACCTTGTCTTCCATCACTCAGGTATGCGTGGCCACCTTCTTCCCTCCATTTGTTTCCCTTCTTCTCCTTCCTGTGCCCTGGCCCTTGTCTCCTTCATCCCTTCCGTTTCTATCCCAACCCATCTGTTATTGGCTTGTCCCTCTATGCGTGAGAGTACGGACTCTGGCATCGAGCCTTTTGACTTCCCATCATGGCTCTGCCTCTTGATGCTCGTCCCCATTCACAAGTTACTGGCCTCTCTGAGCCTCGGCAGTCCCATTTAGAAAGCAAGGTGGCTTTCTGAGCACCAGGGCCACTAACATACACAGTGTTCAGCGTTGCCTAGCACAGGCACCAGTGTAGCTTACCCACGTGCCTTTCTCCTGTCTTTGTTCTTATCCTCGTCACTTCGGTCCTGTCCCACCCTCTTCCATCTCCCTTCTTTACTAGAATTCAGAGTTCAAGAGTCTGAGCCCATAGAGCCCAGTCCTTTCACACTGAATAGATGAAAATCTGGTGCCTGGAGGAGAGTAACTTCCCAAGATTTACACAGCAAGTGAGGAAGAGGTGACTGAGATAGCGTCTCCTTAGCTCATCTGGCCTTGAACTCACTAAATAGTTGAGGCCGGCCTGGAACATCTGACCCTTCCTGCCTCTGCCTTTTAAGAACTTGGTTTACAGGCATGACCTACCATGCCCACTTCTTTCCTTTCTCTTTCTTTTCAGGCTTGCCTCCGTGCTAAGGGAGTTTTTCCTTCCCTCTCCATCTTACAAAAAGACTTCTCCCACTTTTTCTTCATCCTAATCCTCTCCTCCTCTCTGCCCTCCTCTGTCCTGCTCCATTACTGTTTCCTGGATGTGTGTTCTGTGTTCCATCTTTACCCTGTCCTGTAGAGACGACTATCCATGCCAGTGAGGGCGGCTTGAGTCTCCACATCTCTTCTTTCTTCCTCTCGTTCCTCTGGCCTCTTCAGGGCTCAGAGCAGCAGTGCTCATCCATACTGTGGCATTAACAGTCACCTGTGAGGTGTCCCAGTTCTCACTTAGTCAAGTTCCAGGGCTTAGGACACTCACTTGTGGAGTGGGTTTGAGTTAACCTGTTGTCAGCCTCCTTTAGCACCTACATCTCAGTAGCATTTTCTGTCATTTCCACCAGCTCGCAGAATGCCCATGGGAGCATAGGGTAATGTTATTTTGGGGAGAGAGTCAGGAGACAGCTCCCCCTTTGAGCCTGGTAGCTCCAGACTCACAGTCTTCCCGCTCAAGCTCCTGAGGGCGGAGTTGACAGTGTTGGACCACTGCTTGTATTGAGGACAGCTGTAGCTTAGAGGGTGGGGAACTCTGCCTAAGAGGTCTTTTGAAGGGTCACACTGAAGAATACATTTTTCCCTTTTTCTTTTCAGGGCGTCCCCTTGGATACCAGTCAACTGCCTACTGACCAGCGATTGCCCCCATACCCATATAGCCCTCCAAGTCTGGTTATCCCCACCCATCCGTCCACCCCCAAATCTCTACAGCAATTGCCCTCTCAGGCCTGCTTAGGGCAGCCCTCAGGGGGACAGCCCCCAGGCAGGCCGCCACATTATGGGGCACTGTACCCACCTGGGTCCAGTGGGCACGGGCAACAGCCTTACCACCGGCCAATAAATGACTTCAGCTTGGGGAATGTGAGTACACAGACTCAGCTCTGAAATGGGAGGGCCGAGGGCGGGCCAGGTATTTGAGTGGTCTCTGGTACGGTGAATTGGGAGATGGGGATGGGACCTCTCTTTTCCCCAGGTAACGTAGCACTGCCAGCTTGGGGCGCCTGTCTTCCTGTGTCTGACCCTACTCCTGCCCCTGTTTCTGCTCAGCTTGCTCTCTGATGACTCCTGCCTTGACCCGTTCTCTGCCTGGCATGCACATGCTCTGACCCAGCAGGTACGGTGCCCACACTTAACTCGGGCCCCGTGCTCGCTTCTCTTGCTCTGCTTGCTCTCACCTCCCTCTGTCTCTGCTTCTCTTCCTGGGGTGGATGGGGCTTGCTAGGCAGGACACCCTGTTCTGAAGCCCGCTTCATTAAGGTCTGTCTGTGTGTCCCTAGCTGGAACAGTTCAACATGGAGAGCCCATCAACCAGCCTGGTGCTGGATCCCCCTGCCTTTCCTGAAGGGCCTGGATTTTTAGGGAGTGAGGGATCAGTGAGTGGCCCCCAGGATCCTCATGTCCTCAACCACCAGAACTTGACTCACTGTTCCCGCCATGGTTCAGGACCCAATATCATACTCACAGGTGAGGGGACATGGGTGGTGGTAGAGAGTGGAAGGAAGAATTGCCAGCTTCACTGATGGAGTAGGAGGGATTGAGGGCTTTGGAGGTGTGCAGATGGGATCCTTACCTACCTCTTTTACACACAGGAGACTCCTCCCCAGGATTCTCTAAGGAGATTGCAGCAGCCTTGGCTGGAGTACCTGGCTTTGAGGTGTCAGCATCTGGGTTGGAGCTGGGGCTGGGGCTGGAAGATGAGCTGCGCATGGAGCCACTGGGCCTGGAAGGACTAACCATGCTGAGTGACCCCTGTGCCCTGCTGCCTGACCCTGCTGTGGAGGATTCATTCCGTAGTGACCGGCTACAGTGAGGGCCCTTACTGCCATCCTTCATGGCCCTGTCCCCATCATCACCGTCCTTTGCATCCCTTCCCCCGGCCAGTAGAGACTACTCTCTGCCCCCAGATCCTTTTTAAATATGAATGAAGGATCCTAAAAATGAGGAAAGGGAAGGGGCTTGGCCAGGTGGGCCTGGGGAGCACAAGGAGAGCCTGAAGCACCTGGAACTTTGAAACTGTCTGGAGGTCAGAGCCTGTTGGAAAGCAAGGTGGAGAGGGGAATCTTGGAGGTAGGGCTTGTCCAGATAAGGGTGGGCATTGCCAGCCCCTCTCTATTTCTCTTCCCCTTGCAGTGGAGGAGAGAGCCAGAGTGGATATTATTTTTTATTAAATATATTATATGTTAATAAAAAATCCTAACAAACCTTTTGTGTAGTTGACTCTTTGGAGGCCTAAGGAGGTTTGATGTCATAAACTCTTCTATGCTTTTTTTTAATTTATATTTTATGTGCATTGGTGTTTTGCCATGGATGTCGAGGCCCCTGGAATGCAGATCAGGAAGAATGGACAGTTGGTGCTGGGAATTGAACCCAGGTCCTCTGGAAGAGCAGTCAGTGGTTTTAACCACTGAATCATCTCTCCAGCCAGCCCACCACCACCACCACCACTTTTTTGTTTGTTTGGTTGGTTTTTTGTTGTTGTTGTTGTTGTTGTTTTTTCGGGACAGGGTTTCTCTGTGTAGTTTTGGTGCCTTTCCTGGATCCTGCTGTGTAGACCAGCCTGGATTGGAACTCACAGAGATCCGCCTGGCTCTGTCTCCCGAGTGCTGGAATTAAAGGCGTGCGCCACCACTGTCTAGCTATATTATATTTGTTTTTTTGAGGCAGGATTGCTTTTATATACTCCAGGCTACCTAGAAGCCACACCTGATTTTCTCACCTCAGTTTCCTGAGTGCTAGGATCATAGACATTTTCATCCTTTCAGTGGATTGTGGAGAGCCACCAACCTTAGATTTGTGCCTCCAATTGGACATGTCATAGAGCTGATATATACTTCACCCATGGCAGCAGGAAGTCACCGTATGTGCCCTCATGTTGGTCTAAGGCTCTGCTGCTGCAGCATCAGGGGAGGGGGCACCCTGGCTGGCCAGACAAGTTACTCTTCTTCATCCCAAGGCCTGGGGTAAGGAGATGGCTGTTGGCCCAGGTCATGGGTGTTTCTGGTAGAATAACCTCATCTCTCTTGGGGGTAGCTATTCCCAGCACTGGGGCTTCTGAAGAGAGAAGCTTTGATAATTATGAACTCCAAGTAAGTAGGTCTAGCTGGCTCCCCTGGTCATTTCAGCTTGGAGGGCCTATGCAACTCCACGTTCCTAGGATATTAGCATTGTGTATGAATTCACCCACTTCACTGCTCCACTTGAGTTTAACTCGATAGATGAACCTGGGGAGACAACCATGTTCCTTCCGCATATGTTTGTCAGCAGCCTTCACCCAGCACGGTGAAAGGAGTGCTGCCCCTCCCCACCTCCACTTTTCGGCTTCACGCCTCTCTTCCTCTTTTCAATGCTCTTGTCATTTCTCGAAAGGAGAACTGAGAACTTCTGGCTCTGGCTAGTGCGTTCTAAACCTGGAAGTGGGGAGTCACCTGGGTTTTCCAAGTGTAGGTCTTCAAGGCCTTCACCGTGGCACGGTGGCCACATCTGACTGTAGGACGGAGGGCAGGACAGGAGCATCCGCTCTGACTGCTCTGACTTCGGGGGCCACCTCGGGTCAGTTGTCTTGCTTGTCCGCTGGGTGGTGGGAATCCGCTTGGTTGCAGGGGACCCTCCCAGCCACCAGGGGTCGCGCTGCAGGCGGCAGGGTGCTGGGCCGGCGCTAGCCAGGGTCACGGCCGCAGGCCCGGGTTGGTGGTGTGGGGGGGTGGAATAGCAGCGGCGCCCGCGGCTCTTGGGTGTGTGTGTGTGTGTGTGGCGGGGGGTCGGGTGAGTGGAGAAAGCAGGGCGCGCGGAAGAGCGCGGGGTCCCCAGCACCGCGGGAGCCGGAGGACCGCACGGCCAGAGCTAGCGGCACGGCAGCAGTCCCCGCGTGGTGCCGCGCGCCTAGACGCTGGGACCGCCCAGATCTCTCTCCACGGTGCCCGGCGCCCTCGGCCGCCTCGTCTTCCTTCAGCCCAGGCGCGAGAGGCTCCCAAGTCGAGCGCGCCATGTCCGGGGCTGGATAGCAGCCCGGCCGCCCGCCGGCCCGCCAGCCCGCCCTCCAAGCCACCCGCCAGCGGGCCGGCTGGGGAGTCCCAGGGCAGGCAGGTAGGGGCCGGCCCGGGCGGGGCAGCGGGCGGGGAAGGGCGGGCGGAGGGGCGGGCGGCACGAGGGACTGTCCCCAGCTGTTCTTCTGCGCTGCGCATCTGGTTCCGCTTCCTCCCTCCCGGGGAAGTGAAAGTGGAGGGGAGGGCGCAACCTGGAGCGAGCTAGCTGTGCGGGGCACCCTATACCCCGGAGCTCCCGCGGGCGCTCAAGCCGGGGCACCCCTCCTTCCCGCTAGGGTCACGCGGCTGCTGGCGCTGCTGCCGTCACGTTCTCGACAGTCTGTGCGCGCGCTCCTCTCGGCCCTCTGGCCCCAGGCTCAGCCACCTCCCCAGCGGCGCGCCCTCTGCCCCAGCCCCGACTTCCCGTCATCCGGCTTGTGGGTGTTGAGACCCAATGTGGCTCTAGTACCGTTGTTTTCCCCCAAGGGAGAAGGGACTGCATTCTATAGGACTCTCCCCTGGTTGAGAGAGGGTAGGCCTGGATGCACAAGTCCTGTTGATCCGGAGCCACCCACTTGCCCAGAGGGGGTCTCATCTAACGGCTTTTGCCTGCTGCCTTGGGGCACAGAGAGCTCCGATTGGCCTACAGTGGATGAGAAAGGGAGCTGTGTCCTGGAGTTAAATCAGGAGGCTGACGCTGACTCCTGGCTTCACCTCTCAGATGTGGCGAAGCTCAAGCTAAATTTAGCTTGAGTTGGGGCATGTGTGTCCAGAGGCCAGGTTAAGAAGAGAGCCCGCTTGGCTCCAGTTCTCTGAGGAAGATGGGGAGGTTAAATAAACTCTGCATCCTGGAGACATTGGGAGTTACCTCTGCCTTGCTCGGGATCCTTAGTGTGGGCTTGGCCTTGGTCTGAGGCTGTGCTGGCACCTTCAACAGTGCTGCCCCTTCCCATCGCTGCCACACACCCATAGGCTGACTTATGCTGAGCAAGCGACAGCTTCCCCTTGGCGGGGCCGGTTCAGGAAGTAACCTCCTTTCCCCTCTGAAGCACTCTCCCAGCCTCCAGCCCCTTGCAAGCCACCCACCAGGCTTCCTCCCACCTTCAGCACCCTGGGGCACCTCAGGACTCTTGGGGCTCCCACTCCCCAGGGTCAGGCCATGGAGGCAGGTGAGAAAACAGTTACCGATAGACTCTTGTGGGCCTCATTCTGTCTACGTCTGGGTGGCACGGGCATGGAATGGCTGGGGCCATCTCCCATAGTCCTTTCGTACCCAACTACAGACACGTAAGGATTCTGGAGATGGGAGAGCCCTGATTGCTTGGCCAAATAGGTAAAGTTAAGCTAGGAAAAAAAAAAAAAAAGATAGTTGAAGTCTGAGCAGAAACTAAATTTTGGGTTTTGCAAGCCTTCCTAGAAACCCGTGGGGTCTTCTGAAAATGTAAGAATGGGTGATTTAAGAGCATTGGCTGTGTTAGGGGGTTCTTGTGGTGTTACTACCAGAGCAGGAAGGCCAGAGACCTGTAAAAAGGCTGAGGTTGGTATGATGTGGTGGCCAGAGGGAATGATATCATTGCAGGCCTTTATAGAAAATACTGTGTTCTCTGAGATGTAATTGTAGGGAGTGAAGAGGGCCAGGCCTTTAAAGGAATAGGTGAGTAATGTGTCAGATGTGTGTTGTAGAGTGGAGTCTGGGTTCTTTGGGAAGAGAGGGCTGATATCACTAAGAAGAAGGGAACCTAGTGGTCTCTAAGGAGCTGTGGTGGGATGTGAGAGTGTGGTGATGTCATAGGTGGGAGAGTTCAGGATTGGCTGATCATTTATCCTTTCCTTAGAAGAACTAGGAAGAGGAAAGAAGGGGGGGGTCCATGGGAACCATGGGAACACTAGCCTCTGGTTGCCGTGGGAACACTAGTCTCTCTTGCTTTTTCTCAATTGACCATTCCAGATGCCGTGAGTGAAGGGGGGGCCATGGCAGAGGAGCGACCTCCTCGCTTGGTGGATTACTTCGTGGTGGCTGGGCTTGCAGGAAATGGAGCACCTATACCCGAGGAGACCTGGGTCCCTGAACCTACTGGGCCCCTACGCCCTCCCCGGCCAGCTGAACCTATTACAGATGTGGCGGTCATCGCTAGAGCACTGGGCGAGGAGGTGCCCCAGGGCTATACATGCATCCAGACCTCTGCTGGTGGTCACCCATTGGAGCTCAGTGCTGGGCTCCTGGGTGGGGCTCAACCAGTCATCTGCTACCGCAGGGGGCGTGACAAGCCCCCCCTCGTTGAGCTGGGGTGTGTGCCCCTATCCATGCTGGCACTGGGGGAAGCTGGGAGGGGCTTTTGAGTGGGCTAAGAAGAGGTAGGGACATGGGTTGAAAGGAGGAATATGGGAACAGTGGCAGAATGGGCTAGAGGTCAGAGGGGAGGGGCTTACTGCCTGGGTTGCTGCTCACTAGCTAGTAAATGCTTCTTCATCTGCAAAATGAAAGTAGTGTCTCCTCGCTGGCTGGTTCAGCATATCAGATTGGAGAAACCATGTGAGGAACTTAGCAGAGAGTCTCTCGGTTCTTGGGGGCTTACTCGACAGCTGTGGAGGGCGTGGCTTGGAGGGATGCTTACTGACCGAGGGTAGAGTTGAGGCAAAAGACAGCAAGGGTCCTAGAGGACAGCGCCAAGTAGGAAGTGGTGGGCTTTACGACCAGGGTTTGACAAGGCTGAGAGAGAACGTGGTTGGTTTAGGAGAGCAGGTATGCAAATCCGGCCTCTCCATCCTGACCTCTTGATATCTCTACTTTCTGTGCCAAGGGTTTTATATGAAGGGAAGGAACGACCCAAATCTGGCTTCCAAGTGCTTGACACGACACCATATAGTCACTCAGCCAACCTGGCCCCTCCAGGCCCTGGGCACCCCCGCACCTACCTCATGTACCGGCGGGCAGCAGAGGGGGCAGGGTTGCATGCCCTGGGCATCACTGACCTTTGCCTGATTCTGCCCAGCAAGGGTGAGGGCACTCCTCACACTTATTGCAGGTTGCCCCGAAACCTCAACCCTGGCATGGTGAGTGGTACCTGTGGTATTGAGAGCTAAAACCTGGATCGTTAGTGTAAGGGTGTGGACATGGGGCACAGAGGGCCAGATCAGAGGTGGCTTGGCTGGGGGAACTGGAATTAGGGTACCTCTGAAGACAATAAACAACTGAAGGGTGGTAGAGAGAAGATGGACCCCAGAAACCTTTGTTAGTGATGTGTCTGCTTATCTCTTGTCATTTCTGGGGCAGTGGGGCCCAGCAGTGTACCTGTGCTACAAGGTGGGCCTGGCCAAGGCCAACACGCTGGTGTATGAGGCAGGTGAGTGCCTTCGTTGTCCTTCCTGCCCTCGGACCCTCCATTCTTCTGCTCGGTGCCTCTTGGTGGGTGACTTCAGCGATCCCAGAACTTACTTCCCTTTGCCATCCAGCCCTTCTCTGGGATCCCCCGATTTCTTCACCTGGAATCCAATGGACCTCTTCACTCTAATGGGTGCTTTTCTGCTGGGTTATAGAGCTGCTGGGCCGCTACCCAGAGGAAGACAATGAGGCATTCCCTCTGCCCGAGTCAGTGCCCGTCTTCTGCCTGCCCATGGGAGCCACTATCGAGTGTTGGCCCGCCCAGACCAAGTACCCGGTGCCTGTCTTCTCCACTTTTGTGCTCACGGGTGCTGCTGGTGATAAGGTGGGTATGCGGAGTGTGGTAAGGGGGCCATGCAATGCAGACCCCCTCTGATTATCCCTATACCCCTGCCAGGTGTATGGTGCCGCCTTGCAGTTCTATGAAGCGTTCCCGAGGGCCAGGCTGTCAGAGAGGCAGGCCCGGGCACTGGGCCTGCTGAGTGCTGTGGAACGGGGCCGGGCACTGGGGGGCCGAGCCGTGCGCAGCCGGCGAGCCATCGCTGTGCTGTCTCGCTGGCCGGCCTTCCCCGCCTTCAGAGCCTTCCTCACCTTCCTTTACCGCTACTCCGTCTCAGGCCCCCATCGTCTGCCCCTGGAAGTGTGAGCACGGCTCTCCTGACGTTGGGGAGTTCTGAGGCATTAGAGAGGATAAGTGGGAGGCATGAGGATGGAATTGGGGGGGTGGGTCATGCTGAGCACCTAGCGGACAAGACTGCAGTGTGGTTATATAGTTTGTCCATTTAAGCTACTGGCTAGAGGTAAGTGGAGCCAAGAATCCAGCCTACACTTGTCAGTTGTTGGGTCTTGGCTAGGTTTGTGTCTGCCCAGCACAGATCAGTGTCTTATTTTTATTTATTTGTTTGTTATTTACTTATGAGACAAGGCTTACTATATAGCCCTAGCTGGCCTAGAACTCTCTACATAGACCAGGCTGGTCTCAGAGTCACAGAGGTGACTTTTCTTTCTTTCTTTCTTTCTTTCTTTCTTTCTTTCTTTCTTTCTTTCTTTTTTTTTTTGAGACAGGATTTCTCTGTAGCTTTGGAGCCCTTTTTGGAACTTGCTCTGTAGACCAGGCTGGCCTCGAACTCACAGAGATCCTCCTGCCTCTGCCTCCCGAGTGCTGGGATTAAAGGCGTGCGCCACCATGCTCAGTTTATTGATTCATTTATTTGTTCTTTTTAGAGAACTTCTCATGGTAGCCATGGCTGGCCTGGAACTCATTATGTAGATGAGGGGATTTCAGGCAAGGGGGTCTCTTCTTTAATATAGACAAGATCTATGTATAAAGCTGACCCAAGTCAAGGGGGAGGGTTCAGGGACAAATGAGGGGTTTTGTTGTTGTTGTTGTTGTTTTTTAGCTGAAGATTGAACCCAGGGCCTTGCGCTTGCTAGGCAAGCACTCTACCACTGAGCTAAATCCCCAACCCACGAATGAGGTTTTTGAGGCTAGGGTAAAGAGTATGTGGAGGGACAGGGATGGACGGAGGAGTCAGCCTCACCTCTCTCCTCTCTTCCTAGGCACATCTCCCACTTTGTTCACAACGTCCCGTTCCCGTCCCCACAGAGACCACGCATCCTAGTGCAGGTGAGAGGTGAGCCTAGGGCTGGGCTGGAAGCAAGGAGAGGAGGTGGCAGGGGCCATGAGCATCCTGACCTGTGGCTCTTTTCCCAGATGTCCCCCTATGACAACCTGCTCCTCTGCCAACCTGTCTCCTCCCCCCTGCCCCTCAGGTATGTGTCTAAATGGGGAGTGGGACCTCTGATGACCTGGGGTACAGTGGGAGCTATGAGTCATAGGGGTACAGCTCTGAGGCCTTTGCAGACCGGCCGAGGTGGTGTCTGTGCCCGGCTCCCGAGGCTCCCGAGGCTGTGGTGATAGGTGGTGTCTGTGCCCGGCTCCCGAGGCTCCCAAGGCTGTGGTGACCCCTTCCTCCTCCTGTTTCCCACAGTGGTGCTAGCTTTCTGCAGCTGCTGCAGAGCCTGGGCCCCGAACTGGCTATCTCCTTGCTGCTGGCTGTGCTCACAGAGCACAAACTGCTGGTGCACTCATTGCGGCCAGATCTGCTCACCAGTGTCTGTGAGGCCCTGGTCTCCGTGAGTCCCGCCTCATCTGGGCTACTTCTCCAGAACTGCTGCCCCTCCACCCAGAACTGGACTCCCCTCCTTTTCCTTCCTTAGGGAGAGGGTCCCCAGTCTCTCAGCCTGGGGGTGGTTGTCAGAGACAGGGTTTTCCTTCAAGATTAGCTCCAATAGTTTCTTTCAATAGACCTCACCTCCCCGAGGCCAGGGCCCCTGTGCTCACTGGTTCTCACTCCTTGCTGCTTTAGATGATCTTCCCGTTGCACTGGCAGTGCCCCTACATTCCGCTGTGCCCGCTGGTGCTGGCGGATGTGCTGAGTGCCCCTGTGCCCTTCATTGTGGGTATCCACTCCAGTTATTTCGATCTGCATGACCCACCTGCTGATGTCATCTGTGTTGATCTTGACACCAACACACTCTTCCAGTACGAGGCTAAGTACCATTTGGGGCGAGGGAGGAGAACATGCAAGGGCTGGTGTGTGGGTTTCTTATTGACTCAAAAGGGATTTTGGGCTTCAGAGAAGCCCCAACAGCCTTTCTCCTTGTGTTATCTCGTAGAACGGAGGAGAAGAAGCCCCTCTCTGCTAGGACCCTGCCCCGCCGACCATACAAGCTTTTGCTAGCCACACTGACAAATCTGTACCAGCAGCTGGACCAGAGTGAGAAGCCTGGGTGGGCTTGGGAGGCTGGAAGCTGTTGTTGGCCTCAAATCTCCAGTTCAAGGGGAGGGTCCAGGGGGCAATAGATCTTCCCTGAAGTGTGTTAGGGGGCTTGGATTTGGTGGGAAGTAAAATGAGGCAGGAGTGGGGGAGCAGCCTTCCTGAGCCCATCAAGAAAGCTGAGCCTGCCGGGCAGTGTTGGCACAAGCCACTAGTCCCAGCACTTGGGAGGCAGAGGTAGGCGGATCTCTGTGAGTTCCAGGCCAGCCTGGTCTACAGAGTGAGTTCTAGGACAGCTAGGGCTGTTACACTGAGGAAACCCTGTATGGGGGTTGGGGGAGGGAGGGAGTTGAACCTGTCACAGGAGAGGCTTGAAACTGGTGCCCAACTGTAAGTTTTTAGTGACTCCTGGTGTAAGATCTGTCAGAGGCTGGTTTGGGGGATGGAGACATTTGTATGACAAACAGGGTGGGCCAAGCCCTGTGGACGCTAACCTTGACTCTCAGATGTATTGATTCCCAGCTTACACTGGACCAGAAGAGGAGGCCTCCCTGGAATTCCTGCTGACAGACTATGAGGCAGTGTGTGGCCGCCGGACACGCCTGGAACGGGAAGTTCAGGGGGCCTTCCTGCGCTTCATGGCTTGTCTACTCAAAGGCTACAGGGACTTCCTGCGCCCTCTCACCAAGGCCCCCTCTGAGGGGTCTCGAGATGTTGACAACCTTTTCTACCTTCAGGGTAAATAAAGAGAGTCTGTCTTTGTAAACGGTTTTGAGGGAGGGCACAGTTAGGGGCTGGGCTCCATGAGGCAAGTGAATGGGGTACTCTCTCCGCTGGGAGTGGAAGATGGCTTGTTCCTCCTCTCCTCTGGTCTTGGAGGCAATTAGGGTATACAGGTGAATGTGTCCTGCTAGCTGGGAGGGAGCCCTTGGCCTAAGGCGAATGTAGTCATCCTGGTGGTGAGCAGCAGTCAGGAGTCCAGGTCTGCGGCAGGACCTGCCCTTGGAGAATTCCCAGTCTGCAGCAATAGATATAAACAGACAAGGAAGGGACTCTGGGGAACTGTGATGTTGGAGAGCCGAAGTGCTCTGTGGGAGAGGTGTGACAAAATGGCGAGAGCCGAGAGCTGGGTACAGGGAGGAGAGGGCTGTGGTAGCTAGAGAACTGTGGGACCCCTTCAGACCCACTCTCACTGCCTCAGGTTTCCTCAAGTCCCGGGAACGCTCCAGCCACAAGCTGTATTCTCAGCTGTTACACACACAGATGTTCTCCCAGTTCATCGAGGAATGCTCTTTCGGCTCTGCCCGGCATGCCGCCCTTGAATTCTTTGACTCTTGTGTCGATAAGGTATTGAGCATCGTCCACTGAGTTCCTCCTGCGTGGCCCTGTTATCCCCAGGCCACTATTAACTGTGTATCTCAGCTGTGACTCGGATGGACGGCTGGAGGGAGACAGCCTGTGAGGCCATACGTGGCCGGCTCCATCTGCTTCACTATCCTTCCAATCTTCTCCGGGTGGATCTCCAGAACTCCTTCCCTGGGAATGTGTTTTCCTGGGAGAGGCCATCTTCTGGGGACACCTGCTCTGTTAACTCTTACTCTTTTATCCTGGCCCAGGTCCACCCAGAGCAGGAGAAGCCTGAGCCCACACCCCTCGTGGAGCTGGAGGAGCTATCAGGAAGTGAGCTCACCGTCTTCATCACACCCCCAGAGGAGCCCCCTGTACCGGAAGGCAGTGAATCTACTCCCCAGTACTGGTAAAAGTCTTTTCCCTTCGCCCAGCAAATTTAGCTCAGTGGTAGAGTGCTTGCCTAGTGAGCGCAAGGCCCTGGGTTCGATCCTCAGCTCAAAAAAAAAAAAAAAGTCTTTTCCTTTCACCTGTCCCAAGGCCCATGCTCAGCCCCTGTGTTAACTGCCCCCATGTTGCCTCTGTCTCTCCAGTTATGATGGGTTTCCAGAGCTAAAAGCTGAGCTATTTGAGTCTCCTCAGGAACAGCGGGGAGCCCTGCCTGTACCGGGTCCATCCCGTAGTGCCCCCAGCAGCCCTGCGCCTCGTCGTACCAAACAGGTAACTAGCGGTAGGCCCCACAGGGGAGCCTGGCACAGTGGTTATTGCTTCATGGTCGAATGAGGATACTCATGGTGCTTATCCCCTAAAGCTGCTGGGAGGTTTCCATAAGCTTGGTACATAAAAAACCAACAAAACAACAAACAAACAAAAACCCACCCTGTACGGCCAGGTATAGTGATGCATGCCTTTGATTTCAGCACTCGGGAAGCAGAGGAAAACAGATCTCTGAGTTCGAGGCCGGCCTGGCTTATAGAGTGAGTTTTTAGGACAGTCAGAGCTGTTACACAGAGAAACCTTGTCTCAAACAAACAACAAAATGTTAGCTTTTGTTACCATTGTTTACCATCGGAGCTAGCTACATCTTACAAGGTGCCCACTCACGCTCCAGGGCCAGGCTACTCTACCCTACTGAGGCTCCCCAGAGGGTTGTAGCTTAGGCAATGCCTCAGGCCCTTTTACATCCTTAGAACACAGACCCTGTCTCAGGAAAAGTGTTGCTTCTCACACTGCTCATACACTCAGGAGGTTGAGGCAAGGTCTGGTCCAGCCTAGGCTATATGACAAGACTTTATCTCAGAAAAATATTGGAAAAAAAAAAAAAAAAGATCTGTACTGGCCTTGGCATCCTATTTACCTTGGTGTGTCCCTTGCCCCACCTAGGAGATGAAGGTTGCCCAGCGAATGGCACAGAAGTCAGCCACTGTGCCTGAGCTGTGGGCCCGGTGCCTACTAGGTCACTGCTATGGACTGTGGTTCCTGTGCCTGCCTGCCTACGTGCGGTCTGCACCCTCCCGGGTTCGGGCACTTCATACAGCCTACCATGTGTTGCGGGAGATGGAGAACAGCAAGGTGGTGCTCCCTGATGAGGTAGGCATTCACCACCTGTGTGTTCATACCCACCTCTGATCCCAGCAAGGATGTGCAACTCTAGGGACTGTGAAAGGGAAACTCGGTGGAGACCAGGTAAAGTGGATGGGCGGCCCAGAGTGAAGTAACGGCTCCATCAGAGTGCATGAGCACACGCAGGGCAAAGCAGTGGAGACCGCAGGGCGCTGAGAGCAGCAGGAAGGGAACTGGAGGCTGGAAGAGGGTCCTTGCTGAGACGTGGGGATTTGGGTTGGAGGAAGTCCCTGACAGCCTGTGCCTCTCTGGGCCTAGGTGTGTTACCGGGTGTTGATGCAGCTCTGCTCACACTATGGCCAGCCCGTGCTGTCTGTTCGAGTCATGCTAGATATGAGACGGGCAGGCATTGTGCCCAACACCATCACCTACGGTTACTACAACAAGGTATTAATCGGGGGCAGGAGGTAGGATGCAGTCTGTGTTGGGGAGAGCATTGTTCTTTGACAGCTGCGGCTGTCCCCATTCCTTGGTCCTGTGGTCATTGTCATCTTTCCTGCCTCTGTGTTTGTTGCCTTTAAGCAGACAGAAGGTTTTCTTGTTTTTCATTTTTTTTTTCAGACTTAGCGACCTTGATTCTTATTTACAACAACCTTAAACTCCATGCCAGATACTGTCCCAGATACATTACACATTTCAAATCATTTTATCTCCACAGTACCCCCGGGCATAGAGTGATTCATCCCTGTATTATAGGAATTGAGGTTGCAGAGAATTTGTAACTTGCCCCGGGTCCCACTGTAAACAAGTTAGGGAGTCAGAATATAGGCAAAATTATACCCAGAATTCAGCCTCTTAACCACAATACTAAACTGTCTCCTATTTTTCAGATAAGGAAACTAAGTAGTTAAGCCGTTAAGACTATTTCTCCAAAGCCATTTAGTTTATAAATAGAGTCTCCCAGTACTCAGGAGGCAGAGGCAAGGAGCATCTCTGTGAGTTCAAGGCCATCCTGGTCTACAGAGTGAGTTCCAGGCTAGCCAGGGCTACATAGTGAGACTCTCGATAGGCAGACAGACAGACAGATGAATAGTAGAAGCTAGATATACTTTTCTCCACTACCACTGATAATGCCTCTTGGGTGCTCCTGTTTCTGGCTGAGCTATTGGCTAGATCGTCCTAGCCAGCATGTTTGGAGAAGAAAGTAGTTCCCGGGGTTCAGGACGGGAGGGAGGGCATCACTAGGTGGGCACTATGATTGACAGGCTGTGCTGGAAAGCAAATGGCCATCTGGTACACCGGGTGGACGCCTACGCTGGGCCAAGCTCCGGAATGTTGTCTTGGGGGCTGCTCAGTTCCGCCAGCCCTTGAAGGACAGACGGCAGCAGCAGCAGTGGCAGCAGCAGCAGCAGCAGCAGCAACAGGTGGCTGTGCATCAAGAGTCGGGCAGCTCTCAGACAGGTGGGTCGGGACTGGCGAGATAGCTGTGGTGCCAGGCGTGAGGCTTCACACCTGCAGTCCTAGGGCTTGGGAAGCAGAGACAGAATGATTGATTGTTGCAAACTCAAAGCTACCTTGTGCTACATAGTGAGTTCCAGGCCAGATTGGAACACATAGTGAGAATTTGTATCAATAGGGAAAAAAAAATGGCGCAGGGGGGTTGGGGGAATAGTGTAAGCCTTTGATGCCAGCCATCCTGGGGGGGAGGGGGCAGATCTCTTGTGTTTGGGGGGGTGGGGGGTGGCGCAAGCCTTTGATGCCAGCACTCCTGAGGGGGAGGTGGGGGGGGGCAGATGAGTTCCAGGACAGCAAGGCTACACAGAGGAACTCTATCTCTAAAAACAACAACAAAAAAGACAGGGCTGGATGAGGTAGTTAGGTAGTCTGATGGGGAGAGACCCAGAAAACTAGGACTAGCAGGCCTTTCTGTGTGTGGACACCCTGCATTTGTTTGGTAGAGGTATAAAGTTCTATCTGAGAGAAACTGCGAAACCCAGGCTCACCCAAGGGGCTGTTCCAGTCTGGTCTAAATCCTTGTGCTTCCTACAGAGCCCTGTCTGGAGCGCCCTTCCCCAACTCGCCCTCTTCAGCGCCAGACTACTTGGGCAGGGCGAAGTCTGCGGGATCCATCCTCACCCACCGGGCGCCTGGTCAAGAGTGGAAGCCTAGGCAGTGCCCCAGGGGCACAGCCCACTGTGGAGGCTGGTGTGGCTCACAGTGAGTACCCTTATCTGACCTTCTCTCTTCCTCCCTTTTTTCCTAACAACTTTTCAGCAAGAGAGGGGAAGACTAGGGCCATGATTGGGGAGCTCCATGTAATGGTTAGTGGTCCTGTAGGCTCTTGAGGCAGTCTTGCCTAAATGTTATGGTGAGTTGTGATGCTAGAATTTGTTCGTTTATTCAGTTATTCATTCTAAAAAAAAATTTTTTTTTTTTTTTTTTTTTTTTTTTTCGAGACAGGGTTTCTCTCTGTAGCTTTGGAGCCTGTCCTGGACTAGCTCTGTAGACCAGGCTGACCTCGAACTCACAGAGATCCGCCTGCCTCTGCCTCCTGAGTGCTGGGATTACAGGCGTGCGCCACCACCGCCTGGCTCATTTTAAAAATTTTATTGTATGTGTATGGGTGTTTTTTGCCTACATGTATATTAGTATATCACCTGTATCCCTGGTGCTCATGGAGGCCAGAAGAGGGCGTCAGAGTTATACATGATTGTGGGCTGCCATGTGGGTGCTGGGAGTTGAACGCGGTCCTCAGGAAGAGCAGCCAGTGCTCCTAACTACTGAGCCATTTTTCCAGTCACTGATGCTGGAGTTTTTGCTGCAGGAATTGTGTTTGCTTGGGGAAAGAGCAGCTAGAAGAGTGCAGGGCTCCATTTCTCTTCCCTTTTGACCTGCAGTGATAGAGGCCTTGGGGGTCCTCGAACCCCGTGGATCACCAGTGCCTTGGCAGGATGGAAGTCTCTCAGACCTGAGTCTGACAGGGGAAGAGCTGGCACCTGGAGGAAGCCCAGGGGGTTCAGGCTCAGCCCTGAGTGCCCAGTCCACCGAGACCCTCGAAGGGATAAGTGGGCGGGGCCCCAAAACCAGTGGATGTCAGGAGGAAGTGGGCACCCCCAGAAAAGGACTGGGTGCCCGCCTCCAACAGCTTCTCACCCCTTCCCGCCGCTCCTCTGCCTCCCGCATCCCCCCACCCGAGTTACCCCCCGACATGCCTCCTGCGGCCCGCCGAAGTCCCATGGATAGCCTTCTGTGGCCCCGAGAACGCCCTGGATCCACTGCTTCCGAGGTAGCCAATGGGAGAAGAGATGCTTTACTGTCAGGAGGGGAGGGGCTGCTGGCTGGGAGAATGCCCCTAAAGGTGACAGAGAGTGACTGAAACCGGCAGCGTTCTAAGTGAGAGGAACAAAGGGCTAGCTGGCTGTGCTTTCTCTTGTCACGGCAGAGTTCCGCTTCTCTGGGCAGTGAGCTGGATCTGTCAGAGTCTTCTCTCAGCAGCTTAAGTCTGCGCCGTTCTTCAGAGCGCCTCAGTGATGCCCCTGGATCTTTCCAACCACCTTCCCTGGAAGTGAGCATACCCCAATCTACACCATTGTGCAGGAACACACCCAGCTCATATCCCCTCCTGGAAAGGCAGGGGAGGGCAGGAGGTGGAAGCAGGCCTGGCTGGGTTTTAGAGATGGAAGGGGCAGGGAAGGGCGTGGGGTTTGGGGCCCTGGAACTAAGTAAGGCTCGTTTCCTGGGGTCTCCTTGCCTACAGATCCTGCTGTCTAGCTGCTCCTTGTGCCGTGCCTGTGATTCACTGGTGTATGATGAGGAGATCATGGCTGGCTGGGCACCTGATGACTCGAACCTCAATACAACCTGCCCCTTCTGCGCCTCTCCCTTTGTGCCCCTGCTCAGTGTCCAGACCCTTGATTCTCGACCCAGGTGCCCAAGGCAGGAAAAGTGCTGGGGGCAGGGGAGGATGAGGCAGATGGTGCTCCAAGAGCTGACACCCTCCTGCTGTTCCCCTGCAGTGCCCCTAGCCCAAAGTCTGCCCTTGCTGGTGCCAGTGGCAGCAAAGATGAGCCTGTCCCTGGAGGGCCTGGCCCTGTGCTCAGTGACCGGAGGCTCTGCCTTGCCCTGGATGAACCCCAGCTCTGCAATGGGCATATGGGGGTAAGGCTGGGTGATGAGGAAGTGGGAGTGTGTTGTCTGTTGAGGGGAGGTCGAGGAGTGGCGGATGGATGGGCACTGAGGACCAGGGGCGTGCGAGAGGCGTTTGGACTTGCTGAGTTACTGGGGGGCGAGCCTCTGGTTGTGGCCTTTAGTGCGGATGTTCTGACTGTTCCCCTACTTGTGCCAATAGAGCGTGTCTCGGAGAGTTGAGAACGGGGCATGGGCATACCTGAGCCCTCTAGTGCTGCGGAAAGAGCTAGAGTCTCTAGTAGAGAATGAGGGCAGTGAGGTGTTGGCATTGCCTGAGTTGCCCGCTGCCCACCCCATCATCTTCTGGAACCTTCTGTGGTATTTCCAACGGCTACGCCTGCCTAGTATTCTACCAGGCTTGGTGTTGGCATCCTATGACGGGCACCCCCTCAGCCAGGTCAGTGCCCTTATATAGTCCTTGCCTCCTGAATGCTTCCTTCCTCTCCTCTCAGTTCTTTGTCTCTTCGCCCTCTCTGTCCTTGGCAGTGTAGAAAAGACATTTTTCCAGGCAGGGTTTGTCACTCTGACCCTCCTCCATTTCATCATCTGTCAAAATGGCATAAGCAGAAACCTAATAGGATGGTGTCGGCGGAAGTTTCTGTCCCACAAGCCATTCCCAAGTAACTGGCATGGAGACTTAACATTAATTGTAAATGCTGGGCCGATAGCTCAGGCTTGTTACTGACTATCACAACTCAAATTAACCCATTTCAATTAATGTATTGCCACATGGCTTGTGGATTTACCTGCCCTCCAGCATGTCTTATCCCCTCTGTGTTTCCTGGTGACTCTTCTGTCTCTACCCTTCTTCCTAGAATTCTCCTAGTCTGACTCTCTCTCCCAATCTCTTCCTGCCCAGCTATAGGCCAGTCAGCTCTTTATTAACCAATGAGAGTAATACATTTTTACAGTGTACAGATTGTTACACAGCAGCATAGGTACTTGATGCAGTCAGTGACTAGTACCTAAAAAATGGTTAATGTTTTTCTGTTTATTCCAACAATACTTATTGCATACATTTTAGGGTCCAGGTGCTAGGTATGTAACAATGTAAAACAAAATTCTGGGAGATGGGGAACTGGGAGATGGGGTTGGGGATTTAGCTCAGTAGTAGAGCGCTTGCCTAGCAAGTGCAAGGCCCTGGGTTCGGTCCTCAGCTCCGGCAAAAAAAGAACTGGGAGATGAGAATTTCTTACCTCAGGACATGGTGGCTTCAGTCTCTAATCCCAACACTTGGGAGGAGGCATTCAGGTAGATCTCTGTGGGTTCCACACCTGCCTAGTCTACATAGTGAGACCCTGTCTCAAATACCAATAACAGCAAAAATAAGTTCTTTGCCTTTCTCTTTTATTATGTCCTGTAATGTTTCTCTGTTTCATTGTCTGTCTGTCTTTTTCTTGTCCTCTGCTTCTCATTCTGAATTTTTTTTATCTTAGCCCTCCCAGGGACCATCTCCTTGGCTAACCACTGATCCAGCCTCTGTGCATGTGCGTCTGCTATGGGATGTCCTGACCCCTGACCCCAACAGCTGCCCACCTCTCTATGTGCTCTGGAGGGTCCACAGTGAGTTGGTACTTGATCTAGGAGTGAAAGGGGTAGGCTCCTCACCTAGAGAGTTTGGTGATCCTGGTAAATCTTCCTTCCTTTTATCCAGGCCAGATCCCACAGCGAATAGTCTGGCCAGGCCCAGTACCCTCATGTCTTAGCTTGGCATTACTGGAGTCAGTGCTGCGCCATGTCGGACTCAACGAGGTTCATAAAGCTGTTGGGCTCCTGCTGGAAACTCTGGGGCCCCCTCCCACAGGCCTGCACCTGCAGAGGTATGATGTTCTCACCTAGGCAGACCTTGACCTGACCTTTGCACCTCTCTTCTTTGACACTCCTCTATGTTTACTATAGGGGAATCTACCGTGAGATCTTATTCCTGACAATGGCTGCTCTGGGCAAGGACCATGTGGACATAGGTAAGGGTACAAGCAGATGCTGAAGAGATAAGGGATGTGGGACCAGACATAAGAGGAGGCCCTAAAGCATCCATTTCCATCCTCTACCCTAGTGGCTTTCGACAAGAAGTACAAGTCTGCCTTCAACAAGCTGGCCAGCAGCATGGGCAAGGAGGAACTGAGGCAGCGGCGTGCACAGATGCCTACTCCCAAGGCCATTGACTGCCGAAAATGTTTTGGAGCACCTCTGGAATGCTAGGGACCGTTAAGCTCCCCTCTCCCGCCTTGGGTGGAGAGATGGGGATGAAGAGTGGATTCTAGACATAGCTCGGCTCCCTGCTCCCTTCATAGAGGAATTGGAAACAGGCTGTTCAGCCATAGGCTCCAAGTGGAAAATAGCGGGAAGAGGGACTCACTGTTACCGGAAGTGACAGTTCCCCTATCTCCAACCTGTCCAATTTGTTCATGCTGATGTTGGGGGAAGCTGGGGAAGCTGGCACAGCTCCATTCTTTCTCCATCCTGTTCCAGGGACTCCTTTCCAGGGTATCCTCAGATCTGCAGTGCCCTGGTAGACTTAGAAGTTTTTGTTTTAAAAAACAACTGGAAAGATTTAGAGCTCCTGAGCTTCTGCCCTGAATGGAAGGGAGGGCTTTCCTTCCCCACCTCTCTTCCCTGACATTGCTGAAGGAGCAAGCCCAAGGCAATCTTAGTGTTGTATTTTATTTAGTTATTTATTCTGAGGCCACAGCTCCTGTGCTTAGGAGATGCTCTAGGAGCGTAAGACAGAAGGGAATTAGGTTTGTAGCTCCTTGAGAGCCGTGCACTGGGACACGGAGGAGTCCCAAACTTCCCTGTGGAAGAACTGGTGCCTCTTCTAGTCCCTTCCTTCTTGTCCACTCCACCTTGGGGAATGCCTCTCCCATCCATGGCCTTGACCTGTGCAATAAGGATTGTTCTCTGCAAAGTTTTGTTGGATGTAAATATAGTAAAAGCTGCTTCTGCCTTTTTTTCTTCTGCCTCCTGTCCTCTGAATTTGGGGTGATACCATAGTTTTCCTGGCTGCACATTCTCTCAGCTGCCTTTACATTCTTTGTAACCATCAGGTACATCCTGGCCACTTGGTATATAGGGAGTCAGCAGAAGGGTGAATTTAGTGCTGGCTATGGTGGTGCCAGTCTGCATGGCACTTCCGGCCCTCCCACACAATCACCCCCTTGTCCCTCATCTGTACCCCGCACAAAGGCTCCATTCTCTGGGGGCCCTGAGCTCATCTTTGCCTTATTTCCTCTCCTCCTGTCCCCTCCCTGACCCCAGCTTCTCCTGTACCTTCACAAAGATGATAGCTCTCCTCACTCGTTGCCATTTCTCTTGTGTATCAGAAGCCCTGGCTATCATCCCAGCTCTCCTTAGTTGCTCTAGCTCCGGACAGTGCTCCTCACTGTGATCTAAATTAGAGGCCGCCGTAGGAAGAAAGAAGCAAGGAGTAACAGTCTTGCTGTGTGAATGCCAGGGAGATGGACATCATTTTTCTTTTTTAGATTATTTTATGTGTATATATGGTGTGCATGTGTGTCTGTGTGTCTGTGTGTGTCTTAGAGTATATATGTGCACCACATGCATGCAGTACCCACAGAGGCCAGAAGAGGGTGTTGGATAGTCTGGAACTAGAGTCACCATGTGGCTGCTAGGAACAGAACCCAGATCCTCTGCAAGAGAAGCAAGTGCTTTTAACTGCTGAGCTGTATCTCTCCAGTCTTCAAGTGTGTGTGTGTGTGTGTGTGTGTGTGTGTGTGTGTGTGTGTGTGTGTACCACATATGCAGGTGCCCACAGTAGCCAGAACAGGGGGTTGGATCCCTTGGAGCAGGCAGTTGTGAGCTAGTTGCCTGATGTGGGTGCTGGGAACTGAACTTGAACTGTGAAAGCTCAGTAAGCAATCTTAACCGTGGAGCTATCTATCTAATTCCCCAGGCATCATTTTTCTAATCTCAGGCCCATCTGGAATTTTCTCTCTTTTTCCTGTGTAATGAAATAAACACAGGAAACAACTCCTAGCAGAGCTACAAAACCAATTACCAAAGGGAATCAGCCAGTTAACAAACAAATGCCTTGGGGGAAAAGGTCAGGGGTTTTCATGAAGGACATGATTTACATAAAGTGTTAGTGAAAATTCCTAGGAGGTGGTGATCAGTGGATGAAAAGAATGCAGGTTAGGGGTGGTGGCACACCCTTTTAATCACAGCATGCTGGTTAGAGACAGGTGACCTGTGAGTTCTGTGTCAGCCTCGTCTACATTGGGAGTTCCAGGCTAGCTACGACACTTCAGTGAGACCTTGTCTTTTTTTTGTTGTTTGTTTTGTTTTGTTTTGTTTTTGTTTAAAGTGTTCCTTTTAAGTATTAGGACCTGAGCCAAAAACCCTTCCCATTCAATACTGAGGATGCTTTTCCAGTATCCTAAAGGAGTAAAGAAGGGAATAAGGAGTTTCAGAAATTTTGTCTTGCCAGGAGGTGGTCAGCATGCCTTTAATCCCAGCACTCAGGAGGCAGAGGCAGGTGGATCTCTGAGTTTGAGGCCAGCCTGGTCTATAGAATTAGTTCTAGAACAGCCAGGGCTACACAGAGAAAACTGTCTCAAAAAAACCAAAAAACCGCCAGGCAGCAGTGGCACACACCTTTAATCCCAGCACTCAAGGCAGAGGCAGGAGGATCTCTGTGAGTTTGAATCCAGCCTGGTCTACAGAGTGAGATCCAGGACAGGAATCCTGTCTTTTTTCGTTTTTTTTTTTTTTTTCCCCCCGAGAGAGGGTTTCTCTGTGTAGCTTTGGAGCCTGTCCTGGGACTTGCTCTGTAGATCAGGCTGGTCTTGAACTCAGAGATCCACCTGCCTCTGCCTCCCCAGAAGTTATTTTTTCTATTCTTAGGGTGCTGGGATTAAAGGCGTAGGCGACCACCAACCAGCAAGTATAGAGTCTCACTGGCCTAGAGCACTCTTTTCTGGGTTCAGGCTGGCCTGGAACTTGCTATGTGGTCAAGATGACCTTGAAGATCCTTCTTCTCCTTCCAAGTGATGGAATTCACAAGTCCTCTAAAGAGAACTACAGGATTTCTTAACTAAAGGGATAACTGTGGTTAGAGAGTTGAATTGAGGGCAAAGATATGCCCAGATTACCTGACTCAACTTCTCTTCCCAAACTTTGGAGTATACAGGCTGAAGGATAACAGATTTGAGGTGAATCACTGTCGCTTGCTAACTAGGCAAGTTATTGCTGTGTCTGGGGGGGTGGGAGGTATTTTGTCATTTAAAGAAAAATTGTATAGTTTACATGAAAGTTGGACCTGGTGATACAGACCTGTAATCTTAGCTACTGCAGAGGCTGGGTAGGAGGATTACAAGTTTTTAGGGGCCTGCCTAGGCTCCAAAGTAAGTGCCAGGCTACTAGTCTGGACATCTTAGCACCACTCTTCTCTCAAATAAAACCCACACAACAACTTAAAAAGAGCTATGGCTATACTTCAATGCCCTGGAGCAGATAATCTACACAAATGCTAAGCATGCTCAAAAACGTTGGCTTCTTGGGGCGGAGAGATGCTCAGTGGTTAAGAACACTCACTACTTTTGCTGAAGACTGAGATTTGGTTCTCAGCACTCATATGATGGCTCACAACCAGAAGATCTAGTTCCAGAGGAACTGACTCTCTCTTCTGACCTCCTTGGGCACCGGGTGTATACGTGGTGCACACACAAACATGTAGACAAAATACTCATACACATGAACTTAAAAAAAAAAAAAAATATATATATATATATATATATATATATATATATATATATATATATATATATATATAAAATTTTTCTAGATTAAAAAAAGTTGGCTTTAGAGCCTGGAGAGTGTTTGTTGGCACTGGGTGGAGCTAGGGGAAGCCCATGGAAGAAGAGGCAGAAGGATCCAGGAGCCTAGGATCGGTTGCATGCATTGAGAGCACCACCCACAGAATAGACTAGGCAGGGCTTATGGGGATCATGGAGACCGAAGGCACAATCAAGGACCCTCTGTGGGTCTGGGCTGGGCCCTTTGCATTTATTTTGTGGTTGTGTGGCTGGATGTTCTTGTGGGGCTCCTGGCAGTGGGAGTTGGGGGTGTTGGTAATCTGAAAACCACTCACATTCCAGAATCCTGTGCTCCCCCTGCCTGCCTTCAGCAACTCAGCTCTAGCAGCCACATCATCGCCTGTAGTTGGTTGTTTTTACTCTTTACTCTATGGGGGCCCTCCACCCGGCTCCCAAATAAATACATGGAGACTGATTCTTACTTATGAATGCCTGGCCTTGGCTTGACTTGTTTCTAGCCAGCTTTTCTTAAATTATCCCTTTTACCGTTTGCCTCTGGGCTTTTACCTTTCTCTATTCTGTATGTCTTTCTTTACTTCTTACTCCGTAGCTGGCTGTGTGGCTGGGCGACTGGCCTCTGGCATGACCTTCTCCTCTTTTTCTCTCCCTTCTTCCTTCTCTTGAGCCTTCATTTCTTCTCCTGTTTATTCTCTCTGCCCCGCCTGTCCCTCTCTCCTGCCTAGCTATTTGACTATTCAGCTTTTTATTAGACCAATCAGGTGTTTTAGACAGGCAAAGTAACACAGCTTCACAAAGTTAAACAAATGCAACATGAAAGAATGCAACACATCTTTGCATCACTAAAGAAATACTTCACAGCAGAGAAGACTGTAACACATCTTTAACATTCCACAACAATCACCAGCTAGGTGTAACCTTTATAAATCCGTTGCCATTGTGGTCCTCTCTGTCCCTCTCTTGTGCCCACGTAGAGGTGGCCTTTCATGACCCTTCCCCCACTTGTGTGAGGTCTGTTGTGTGCTGTGAACTTTGTGGCATTTCATGGCCTTCAGATCCCCACAAAAACCCTAATGTGCTGTCTCTGAGTCTTTTGCCTGCTCTTGGGACCCTTTTCCTTCTTCTGGGTTGCCTCATTGGCCTTGATGTGGGGGTGTCTACCTAGTCTAGTGTTGTTATTTGATTTTTGGGCCTAGTCTCCTTGTAGCTTGTTGTGGCCCTGTCTGGTTGTCCCTGGGAAGCCTGGTGGGGAGGTAGAGGAGGGGTGGGTCTGGGGGAGGTGGGGAGAGGACTGGAGGAGTTGGAGGGAGGGCAGGTTGTGCTGTATGAGAGAGGAATAGCAGATTCTGGAGGATCTGAGTTCAGTTTCTAGTACCTACATCAGGTGGTTAACAGCTTCTTATAACTGCAGCTCTAGAGGATCTTGTACCCTCCAGCACCTGCACTTGCATTCACACATGCGCATATCCACACACAGACACATTGACCTTTTTTTTTCTTTTCTTCCAAGACAGGGTTTCTCTGTGTAGCCCTGGCTGTCCTGGAACTCTCTCTGTAGACCAGGCAGGCCTCAAACTCACAGAGAGATGTGCTGTCTCTGTGTCCCAAGTGCTGGTATTAAAAACAGGTGCCGGGCTGGAGAGATGGCTCAGTGGTTAAGAGCACTGACTGCTCTTCCAAAGGACCCGGGGTTCAATTCCCAGCACACACAGGGCAGCTCACAACTGTCTGTAATTCCAGTTCCAGGGGGTCCAATGCCCTCATACAGACATACATGCAGGCAAAGCACCAATGCAAATGAAATAAAAATAATAAATATTAAATAAATAAATACATAAATAAATAAATACATAATAAGCTGGGTGGTGGCGGCGGACACCTGTAATCCCTGTAATCCCAGCACTGGGGAGGCAGAGGCAGGCGGATCTCTGTGAGTTCGAGGCCAGCCTGGTCTACAGAGTGAGTTCAAGGAAAGGCGCAAGCTACACAGAGAAACCCTGTCTCAGAAAAAAAACAAAAATAAATAAATAAATAAATAAATAAATAAATAAATAAATAAATGCAGGTGCCACCACCATCCAACTACACACACACACACATACACACACACACACACACACACAATTTTTGAAAAAGTTGGTGTGCCGACTAAGGACCTTTGTAAATTTGAGGCCAGTCTGATCTATATATTGAGTTCCCGGCCAGCCACACCTACATAGTTAGACTCTGTTTAGAAAAAAGAAAAGTTACTCTCGGGTCTACAACCCACACTTAAGGGTAGGCTCTGTGCCCAACCAACAAAAAATGAATTAAATGGTATCACTGAAGTTTTTTTTTTTTTTTTCTTATAATGCTTTGATCATTTTTTGTTTTGTTTTGTTTTGTTTTGTTTTGAGACAGGGTTTCTCTATGTAGTCCTGGCAGTTCTAAAACTTACTCTGTGAACCAGGCTGGTGTTGAACTTGGAGATCCACCTGCTTCTGCCTCTGGAGTGCTAGGATTAAAGGTGTGTGCCACTACTGCCCAGGCATTTTTTTTTTTAAAAAAACCTTTTATCTTTTGGTTTCCAATTTTGTTTTTTTTCTGGAATTTCTGTGTGTGGGAGTGTGTGTTTCTTGTTTTTTCCTTTGGTTATTTCTTTTCTGTTTGTTTGTTTTGTGCTAGTATGGTTTGTTTTTATATTTTTTAAGATGCCTGTTTTTGAGAAAGGAAAAGAAAGGGTGTGGACTTAGATGGGTAGGAAGGAGCTGGGAGGAGCTGGGGAAGGGAAACCACAATTAGAACATATTGTATGAGAAAACCTTTCTTTTCTAGACAGTGTTCTTCTGTAGCCCTGGCTGTCCTAGATCTCACTCTGTAGACCAGGCTGGCCTCGAACTCACAGAGATCCACCTGCCTCTGCCTCCTGAGTGCTGGGATTAAAGGTGTGCACACCACTGCCTTCGCCCCCGCCCCCCCCCCCCCCCCCCCCCCCCCCCCCCGCCAAATCTTTGTTCAATTTTTTGTTGTTGTTGGTTTTTTGTTTTGTTTTGTTTTTTTGAGACAGGGTTTCTCTGTGTAGTTTTGCGCCTTTCCTGGAACTCTCTTGGTAGCCCAGGCTGGCCTCAAACACACAGAGAACCGCCTGGCTCTGCCTCCCGAGTGCTGGGATTACAGGCGTGCGCCACCACCGCCGCCGCCGCCACCACCACCAACCACCCGGCTTATATTCAATCTTTCAGAAAAGTCAGTTTCGGGGCTGGAGAAATGGCTCAAAGGTTAAGAGCACCGACTGCTTTTCCAGAGGTCCTGAGTTCAATTCCCAGCAACCACATGGTGGCTCACAACCATCTGTAATGAGATCTGGCGCCTTCTTCCATAATAAATAAATGAATCTTAAAAAAAAAAAAGAAAGAAAGAACTATTCTTCATTAAAAGAGGTTCTGCTTGTTAAATAAAATAGCAGGATGCCGGCAAGATTTAAAAAAAAAAGTCAGTTTCACAACGAAAACAGAGTTAGGCACTGGGGAAACGGAGGCAGGAGGCTGACCACAAGTTCAAATCAAACAGAGATATATAAGGAGATTAAAAACAAAAACTGAAAAACTATCAAACCAAACCAAATCAGAGTCAGAGTTTATACAGGACAGATTCATGTCCACTACAATTGCAGTTGAGGCCTCATTTACTTTTCCTCCTTAGAGCTTGATTGCTTCTAATAGAAAGTCCATGGCCCTTTTAAAAAAAATTTTGTTCGAAGGCATTTTCTTAATGCTTGTGTTCCTTTCTTTAGGTTGGTATCATCTTCTACCATGTTTCACATGTTTTTTTAAAGCCTTAAAGGATGACCCTTCAGACAGCAGTCAGTGATGATGGACAAAGCTTGTAGTTAAGAACTGACTCTGGGGCTGGTGAAATGCCCCCACAGGTAGAGGCACTGGATACCAGTCCAAGGGCCTAAGTTTGATCCCCAGGATCCATGTGGTGGAAGGAGTCCTCTGACCTCCACTGTGGCCTGTTTGCCACACCATCTACAAATGAATAAAGAATTTACTCTGTAAGAGCGATGGATTTGTCTCATTCCCTGCTATCCCCACCAGATGGACTAACAGGAGTGAGTGCCTGGCTAGTGTAGTGTAGGACTCCTTTAAGGACAAACACAAGGTCTCCACTAGGTATTTCCGCACATGTGGTCAGTGACTCAGAATCGCAGAATCTGAAGATGATGGAGTTAGAATATAAACAAGCTGAATTTGGAGCTGAGATTGTGAAATTGTTGGAACATTAGAAAAATTCTCAGGCTGGAGAGGTGGCTCAGAGGTTAAGAGCACTGGCTGTTCTTCCAAAAGTCCTGAGTTCAATCCCCAGCAACCACATGATGGCTCTCAACCATCTGTAATAAGATCTGGTGCCCTCTTCTGGCATGTAGACAGAACACTGTATGTGTAATAAATAAATCTTTTTTTTTTTTAAGAAAAATTCTCATAGTTGCTGTTTACTATATGTATCAAATATCACTTTTTTATTTTTTTTTTAATTTATTTTATTTTATTTTTTTTTTAGAGAAAGGGTTTCTCTGTGCAGCTTTGTGTCTTTCCTGGATCTCGCTCTTTAGACCAGGCCTCTGCCTCCTGAGTGCTGGGATTAAAGGCGTGTGCCACCACTGCCCAGCTTCACATTCTTTTTATAAAAGAATAAAGTATAAAATTTTGTGTGCATGGGTGTTTTGCCTGCATGTGTGTGTGTACCACTTGTGTGCCTGGTGCCTGAGGAGGCCAGATGAGGGCATCAGATCCCTGGATTACAGATGGTCATGAGCTGCCATGTGGGAGCTAGGAATTGGGTCCTCTGGAAGAGCAGCTAGTGTCCTTAACTGCTGAGCCATCTCTCCAGTCTCAAATATTACATGCCTGTTGTTGGCACTGCCTGAACATTTAAGACGTGTTATTTTGTAATCCCAACAATACCATGAGTTATAGTCAGCATTTCCTTGTATAGCTGGGCACACAGGGACATAGATAACAAAAACATACATCAATCATAGAATTGGTAAGATGAAGAGCCAAGATCTAAACCTGCCTACTTTAACTCAAGGTCATGTTATTTATTCTTTTGGACACAATACTAGAGTGCAAACAGGTTTTTTGTATGCTTGTTTAACCTTAAAATAAGAATTAGGTGTGTGGTCCAGGTGTGATAGCTCAGTATTGTAATCTCAACAGTTGGGAGGCTGAGGTAGGAGGATCGCCACAAGTTCAAGACCAAGCTGGACTACAGAGTGAGTTCCAGTTTCAAAACAAAAACAAAAACAAGCAAACAAACAACAAACAAAACAAATGGTACAGCAGGATGGCTCAGAAGGTCAAAGCGTTCGCCCTGAAATCTGGCAGTCTGAGTTCCATTCCTGGGACCAACTTCCGCAAATTGTCCCTTGACCTCCCTATGTGACACGCACATGGACCATACACATACACATGTAATAAGTAAATGAATAAATAACAAATAAATGGAGGACTGTGGAGATGGCTCAGTTGGTGCCGAGTATGATGTTGAGTACTTGAGTTCTGATCTCCAGCATCACCTTAAAGGTTGGGCTTGTATGCATCTGTAACCCTAAGCTAAGGAGGAACCCTGGGGTTTGTTGTTCTGTCAGACCCACTCTTCCGTCTCTGGGGTTGCTGAGAGACCCTTCTCGAAAGCTGAGGTGGGGAACAACTTTGAAAGATCGATTGCCTGTGACCTCTGATGTCCACAGATGCATAGGTGCACACACAGACCCACTGGTACCCGTATTTGTAAGTTCTGTGTATGGTTTCAGAGTCTGTTCTTTTATTTTCTTCATACATATCTTTTTTGTTTTGTTTTTCCAGACAGAGTTCCTCTGTGTAGCCCTATTTCTCCTGGATCTTGCTTTGTAGACCAGGCTGGCCTTAAACTCACAGTGATCTGCCTGCCTCTGCCACGCAGGTGCTGGGATTGAGGGCATGTAGGCAGACCTCCATCATATATATATTTTGGAGCTGAGGATCGAACCCAGGGCCTTGTGCTTGCTAGGCAAGTGCTCTACCACTGAGCTAAATCCCCAACCCAATTTTTAATTAAACTTTTTATTTATATGTATTTTGCGATACTAAGGTTTGAACATGCTAACTAGTATTCTACCACTTAGCTATATTCCCCAGTCCAACTTAAAAAAAAATTAAAGAAAACTTTAGGTATTTAAAAAAATTATTTTGAGGCCGGGCAGTGGTGGTGCACGTCTTTAATCCCAGCACTAGGGAGGCAGAGGCAGGCAGGTCTCTGAGTTCCAGGCCAGCCTGGTCTACAGAGTGAGTTCCAGGACAGCCAGGGCTACACAGAGAAACCCTGTCTCAAAAACCAAAACAAATTTAAAAAAGTATTTTATGCACGTGTTTTGCTTGCATGTATATGTGTGTACTGTACTATGAGCGTGGGTGTTCAGGGAAGTCAGAGGAGGGCTATGGATCTCCTGGAACCGGAATTACAAATGGTTGTAAACTACCCTGTGGGTGCGGTGAACAGAACCTGGGTCCTCTGAAGAGCAACAAGTGTTTAATCATTGGGCCATCTCTTCAGCACCCATTTAAAGGACTTTTTTTTTTCTTTCTTTTTTTTTTTTTCTTTTTGGTTTTTCGAGACAGGGTTTCTCTGTGTAGCTTTGCGCCTTTCCTGGAACTCACTCTGTAGCCCAGGCTGGCCTCGAACTCACAGAGATCCGCCTGGCTCTGCCTCCGGAGCGCTGGGATTAAAGGCCTGCGGCACCACTGCCCGGCTTAAAGGAAGTTTTAAAACAGCGTCTTCATATCTAGCCTAGGCTCATCTGAAACCTCGGCCCCATGTCCTGTGGTTACACTTGTGTCCTACCATATCAGCCTTACAATTTCATTTCCATAGTGATTTGAAAAATGTGTTCTAGCCAGGTGGTGGTGGTGGAGATGGCGATGGTGATGCATGCTTTAATCCCAGCTCTCAGGAGGCAGAAACAGGCCAGTCTCTGAGTCCGGAGCCAGTCCAGCCTACAGAGTGAGTTCTAGGACAGCCAGGGCTACACAGAGAAAGATTGTCTCAAAAGAACAAAAACAAAACAAAACAACAAAAAGCTTCTACTGTCTCTGTGTCTCTGGAACTAGTTATTTCTGGCCTTTAACCACTACGTGGTTGTTAGCTAGCAGTCTACCTTTGGCGAGTTGCTTCGTCTCTCTGACCCTGTTCCTTAATACGCATAGATTTAAATTTCAGCTCTAGCACATGTGTAATTTTGTAAAGTCTTTTGATCTACACCTCATTTTCCTCCTCTGTAAGATAGGATGACCAGTACCTACCTCCCAGAGCATCAGAATTCATCTAAAGCTCTCAGCACAGTGCCCCACAACCTGTTTCCCGAAATGTTATTATTTCTTCGAAGTGTTGATTTTTGTGATAATTCGTTCTCAGCTCTAAGGTGCTCAGAAAGACTGCTTATGGTCAAGTGCTCCAGAAACGCTGAATGTAGGCGGGCTCACTGCTTTGAGGAAGTAGGAGATTGCCAGTCTAGCAAGAGAAGCTGGGCCCTGAGTTGGCTAGTGGCAATCGGGTGGGGTGGGAAACTGAACAGAAAAAGACCAGATCCCAGAGAGGACGCTATGCACGCCGTGATGTATCAGTAAATGTAGCTAATGGTTTTATTTATTTATTTTTTTCTCCCTTTTCTGCTGTTACGGTAGTCAATTAAGGACCGACCAGGAGTCAATTAGCACCAGGAGCCCAAGGCCTTCGGCAGAATGAGGCGGGCCACACCCCAGAGAGACAAGGCCCAAGCCCCTAAAGCTAGTTCTGTCCTTAAATGCATGAATTCTGTCGCGATGAAACACCACCCACCCAAACGTGGAGCCCAGCACCGTCCCCAGTCTCCATCTTTAGACGTGAAAGAATGAGAGCTGGCCAAGGGAGAATCCCGGTTTTTGAGAGACTAGATGGTACGGCGGCTGCCTGGGGACCAAAACGTCTCCAAGGTAAAGTTGCAGCCTGAAGCGATTTTTTGACCCCCGACACTTAATGGGCTGTCGAAGACCCGGATGTGTCTGGGACTGGCCGAGGTACCCATTAACGCGCCCCCGCTAGACCATCCCCCTTCTCCATTTATGATTGGCCCCTCTTAGCGCCAATCACTACTTCTCCAGCCACCCACTCCTCAAGGGTGGAGTGAAGTTCCGGGATCCCGCTTTCTATTGGTAGGACCAAGAAGAGGAGGGCGGGTAGCCGGCTAAGGCCCTCCAATGGGCGTCGTGGCGTGTGGTTAAGGCGGAGTCGAGGCGCTTGGCAGCTGCCCAATCAGCGTCCTTGTTTGTGTGGTGCCGCCGCCGCCGGTGCAGCCGCCGCCGCCGCTGCTGCCCCTGTCTGTACCGCAGTGTCTGCTCCGCCCGCCCGCCCTCCCCGACCCGGCCCGCCCCCTCCCCCACCCCCGTTCCCGGACCCGCCAGTGGGGTCCGGATCCCACGGTGCCGTCGCCGCCTCTTTTTTCGACGCCCTCGCCGCCGCCTGAAGAGGAGGCGACCTAGTCGGGAGTTCCGCCGCCGCTGCCAGGTGAGGAGCTCTGGCCTAGGCCAGCTTGGCCGCCAGCCCGCCCGGGGGCGGTGAGGAGCGACGGAGGGAGCGAGGCTGCGAGGAGGCGGCGGTGGGGGGAAGGGAAAGGTGGAGGGCGGGGGGAGGGGAAGCGCCCGCGAGCCGACGCCCGCCCGCCCGCGCGCCCCCGCCTGGCGTCCCCTCCCCCAGCCCGGCCCGCGCGCCCCCGCCCCGCGCTCCCCTTCACCTCTTCCCCTCCCCCCCCCCCTCCGCGCGCGGGCGCGCGCGCGCCCGGGTCTTTTCACTTAGGCCTCGCGCGACCCGGCTGGTGTCCCTTCGTGTCTCCCTTTTTACTCTTCCTCCCCTCCCTCGCTCCCCGTTTCCCTCGCCATCCCCCTCTTCACTCAGTGCCTCCTGCCCGCCGTGCCCCCCTCTCTTCCACCCGAGCGTCTTCCCCTCCGTGTTTTTTAACTCTCCGCCCCCAGTGGTGCCCTCGGGGTGCGGGGGCCGCTCCCGGCCCTGAGTCTCGTGTTTGACGGCGGATAGGACGAAAGGGGGATCCTTTAAGGGTGAAGGAAACACAGAATAATTATCTTTATTCGGGGGAAAGGATCAGGCGTGCAGAACCCCTTTATCTCGTCGTCCACCGTTCCCTTGCCCTCCGTAAGAAAAGGGAATTGTCTTGACTTGTGTGGGTTTCTTACCTGGTGTAGCAGCTGAACCACCCATTTTCTCTGCTGGACTTCGTGGACACACTGGGTTTGTTACCCAGTTCAGTTCCTGAGGGTGGATGGAAGTAGAACTTACCTTTGCCGATCAAACTAGAACTTAGAGTACTTTTTGAGTCCTCGGGCTCAGTTTCTGAAGAAGCTGGTTACTCCTGTGAATGCAGGTTTAGGTGTTAATCGCCGACCCGGCATAGCTTCCCCACTTCGCAAAGGGTTGGTGCCCTCTTTGAGTTCATCTCCAGCACTAAATTTCCTCCAAACGTAAGATGTTAGCTCATAAGGACCGGCACTGAGGTGGAGATGGAGGTGTGACTGGTGGGTAGCATGTGGATGCTGAAGTTAACAGTGTTTCCCTGGTCTCTTCTGGAGAGTAAGGTAGCTTCCTGAGAACCAGCTTTCTCATCTGGTAAATGATTACTTGGAGTGTGTGTGTGTGTGTGTGTGTGTGTGTGTGTGTGTCAGTCAGAGGTGGGAATAATAGAAATTAAAACCTATTTTAGTAAAGAGGCAGTGTTTTCATGCCTGTATGCAAAAGGTTTGATTTGTGCTTGATGCTGGAGTAAAAGTAGGTTTTACAAACCATGTGGGTTGGAGAAGAGCTGGTGCTTTTGTAGTGTTAGGACATTTTATTTTCCAGAAATTTATAATTTGAACAGCAACGGATGAATGTGGTACAAAGTGAAAAGAAATCTTCCTCTCCCACCTCTGTCCTTCAACCATCCAGTGTCCCTCCTACAGCACATGACTGATGTTCTTTTTGGCATTTGTATAGTGTCTGTATGTTGTTGGAGATTATCCTGTTTGAGAATTGAGTGATTTCTTTATTGCTCTTTCTTTGGTGCATGAACTTAAATTCTTCCTTGAAGTCTGATAACCACTTTGATTTATATTCTTGGTGTGGGAGTCTTGATAAGAATTGTTCTAGAAGGGGCCTGGAGAAATGGCTCAGGGATTAAGAGTACTGGCTGCTCTTCCCAGAGGACCCAAGTTCAATTCCCAGCACCTACCATGGCTGTCTATAACTAAAGTTCCAGGGTAGTAACACACGGGGGTGGGGTGGGGTGATGGTGGAGAGAATATTGTCCTAGAGTAGTAGCATTTGTATGTGTACTTGATTGGTAAGGAGGCAACTTCTGGTGATATTAAAGATAGTGGTGTGAGGGGGTAAGCTCATTTTGAGGGAAGGCTTATATCTGTTGGCAGTGTAACTGAGTCCACCACAGATGCTGGGCTGGATCAGGCAAAGTCTTTCCTTGGGCTTTTTAAGAAGATAGGTTTATAAATAGTCCATGGTGAATATTGGTCCGGTATGACTGATGATATACTTTTCAGTCTGGGAGCAATGAAAGTCATCATGGAGAGAGGTAGGTAAATATTAATCAACAGGAATCAGAAGGCTGGACCTGTAAGTTGAGTGACCTAGTTTGAGAAGAGATGAGGTTTAAAGACTTTTATGCTACCTATTTTTTAGTTCAGGACATTTTTAATGAGGTGAGAGTGATTTGTGCTTGACAGCAGCATCCATCTTTATGACACTGTGGTTTGCTTCCCCTGACTTTGTCATGTCTGTTAACTTCCTGTTTAGATATAGTCTCAGCAGGGTCAGAATAGAGGCTACATTAAGTACTTGTCTTAGAAACAAAGTTATCCTGGCTCCCTGATCAGTCCTGGCAATAACTTAAACTATGTTTAGCATAGGACCACAGAAATAAGGAATTTTTTCTGACCCTCACAGCTCTAAATTACTTTGTAAAATCTGTGTTCCCTGGGCTCATGACTGTAACTCCAACACTTGGGAAACTAAGAGAGGATTGTGACAATTTGAGGCAGCATGGACTACATAGCAAGTTGAGGATAGCTGGAACAGTTCAGGATAGCTAGAGCTACTGAGTTAAGATTCTTAAAACAACTGAAAAAAAACCAAACAAACAAAACAACTGGTTCAGGCCTTTCATCCTGAACAAGGGGATAAGGAGTTCAAGGTCATCCTCTGTTTCATATCCTATTAGAGACTTTGAGCCCTATTCCCAAAAATAAGGTCTGTGTGTTTTCCTCTCCTGTTGTTTTGGTCAGTGGAGTCTCTTAACACCTTTCTCTGTTCCACTAGGCTTAGCTGCACTCTCTAGGTTTGGCCCTGGTTAAGAGGACAGCACCAGGGTTGAAAAGGTGTCATTGTGCCTGTAAAGGTATTTCATATTTATGCTGATATCTCAGGATTCATCCTTGTCCTTTTTTTTTCCCCCTTAGAGACAGGCTTTCTCTGTGTAGTCCTGGCTGTCATGGAACTCACTCATAGACCAGGTTGACTTCAAACTCAGAGATCCGCCTGCCTCTGCCTCCCAAGTACTGAAATTAAAGGTGTGCACCACCACTGCTGGCTCTACTCCTTGTTTTAAGCAGTGAGCTATATGTGTTTGCCAAACAGACCTCTCACCTCAATTTAACTGACTTTTTTCCTTCTCACTCCCTAAGCTGTATAGGCAAACAGCAGCTGTGCTGTACTAGTTTGTAGACTCTGGAGCATATTCTGTGTTAGCCACCCTATTAGGAGACATGCTAACAAGCAGCCCCTCTGCACTCAGCTCAGGAGGCTATATTGCTTGCTTATTGAGAAAAGCCAAATAGGTTTGGTTGATGAAAACAGCTGCTAGAGAAATTGTAAGATTGAGCAGTAAATGAGTTCAAGGGACTTTGTTTTTCAGACCTTTGCAGGACTTACAATCCAGTGTCCTTAGATGTCAATGTACAGTACCAAGTATTTTCTGAGGCACATTGAAAGGAGAGGAGGGGAAAAAAAAGATACAACCCAGATTCCAACTCTAGTTCTGGCATGAAACTGTCCACCTGTTGTATTGCTTGGGAAAAATCCCACCAAGGTGATACCACACAGTTGCTGTTCATTTGCTCCCCTCTCCCCTCCCCTCTCCCCTCCCCTCCCCTCCCCTCTCCTCTCCCTTCCCCTCTCCTCTCCCTTCCCCTCTCCTCTCCTCTCCCGTCTCCTCTCTCTTTTTTTGAGACAGAATCTGGCCTGGAACTCACTGTGTAGGCTAAGTTGGCCTGGAACTCTAAGAGATTGGCCTGCATATGCCTTCTGAGTGCTGGGATAAAAAGCCTATGCCACCATGCCTGGCTATTTTGTTTCTTTTGAGGTATGAGATGTTCAATTCCCAGATATAAAAGAGTCATAGTAATTAATTGTATTATCTTTGATATGTGAACTTTTTGGGACAGTTTCTTACTGTAGCCCATGCTGGTCTTCAACTCATTCTTGAGCTTTCCCAGTGTTAAGATTAAAAGTATGTGCCACCCCACCTGGTGTATTTCTTTCTTTTTTTTTTTTTCCCCAAGACAAGGTTTCTCTGTATAACAGCTCTGGCTGTCCTAGATTTTGTTTTGTAGACCATACTGGCCTTGAACTCATTGAGATCTGCCTGCCTCAAATGCTGGGATTAAAGGTGTGCGTCACCACCACCTGGAGTGTTTGCTTATTTTTATTTACTTATTTATTTAGGGTTTTGAGTTAGGATCTTGTTACTTTGTCCAGATAGTCCAGGCTGGCCTGAGACTCCTGCTCCTCCTGACACAGCCTCCCAAGTCCTGGGATTACAGGTGTATGTGCCTACACCCACGTTTAACTTTAATTAGTTAATTAATTAGTAGTAGTAGTATTTGAGATGGGGTCTCATTATGCCTGGAACTCATTGTATAGACCAGGCTGGCCTCAAAGTCATAGAGATAGAGGTCTGTCCAACTCTGCCTCCTAAGTGTTAAGATTAAAGGTGTCTTGAGACCATATTTGGCAATTTTTTTATGTTATTCAGTAGATTGCTAAGAAATTAAGCAAAGTGTTAATTGTTGAAATCTTCTCATTGTATATTACACCTGACTGATGCATATTTTTTAGATAACTCGTGTTAACCATTACTTGAGCCTGACATATTAACTATTTACTACTTTAAGATGCCTCATCAGTCAGTGGTGGTGGTGATGGTGGTGGTGTTGGCCTTTAATCCCAGCACTTGGAGAGGCAGAGATAGGTGGATTTCTGAATTCAGGGCCAGCCTGGTCTGCAGATCAAGTTCCAGGACAGCCAGCGCTACACAGAGAAGTCCTGTCTCAAAAAAAGACTCCTGATCAAAATTTTGTTGATTCTGTATTATTTGGGCTCTGTAGGGAGAGTAAAATTTATAATCTTCTAAAATATGGATTGGGATGTGAGAATAATTTATATTAGGCATCAGGAATAATAAATTTTTAGTGTAATTGTAAAGGATTGCAGTGTTAACTGGAGGGTTTATAGTGAGCTTTTTGAGAGTACATAGATCTAAAATTCTGGAAGAAGGGACTAGACTAATAAGTGGCAAAGTGATAATAATGAAGAATAAGTCTGGAGAATTTTTTTTTTTTTTTTTTGGAAGGTGTTCCAAGTAGAACCCAGGCCTGTCCCATACTAGGCAAGTCCTCTTCTTTTTTTTTTTTTTGTTCCAGAGCTGAGGACCAAACCCAGGACCTTGTGCTTGCTAGGCAAGCGTTCTACCACTGAGCTAAGTCCCCAACATCCACCTACCCCCACCCCCAGCTAAATCTCTATCCCCTTATACTGTTTATCTTTTGCACGAACTATGGTTTGTTTATGACTTGCCACATAGTTCAGCCTGGTCTGGAATTCATTATTTTCCTGCCTCAGCCTCCCAAGTCCTAAAATGAGTGCCTATCAGAAAAGAGCTAGTTTTTCTACACTGAGATAATACAGCTAATTGCCACATCTCTTTCAAATAATTGCTTCAGTGTCATATATTCTTTTTTGTTTATATGTGTGAGTGTCTTGCCTGCATAAATGTTTGTGTACCACTTATATGCCTGGTACCTTTGGAGGCCAGACCTGGAACTGGAGTTAGACAGTTGCTAGCTGCCGTGTGAATGCTAAACATTGAACCTGGGCCCCATGTAATAAGCAGCCAGTGTTTGCAACCACTGATTTTCTATATCCCAAATTAACTATGTTGTCTGAGGTAGCCTTGAGCTTATGATCCTATTGCTTCAGCCTCTGAAGTACTGGGATTACAGATATGAGCCACCATGCCTAACTAAATATCATCTTTTCAATGAGGCCTTATTTCTATCATTTATTTTCTTTCTTTCTTTCTTTTTTTTTTTTTTTTTTTTTTTTTGGTTTTTTGAGACAGGGTTTCTCTGTGTAGCTTTGTGCCTTTCCTGGATCTCACTCTGTAGACCAGGCTGGCCTTGAACTCACTCTGCCTCCAAGTGCTGGGAATAAAGGCGTGTGCCGCCACCATGAAATAAAATGTTTTCATTTTTTATTTTATTTTAATTTTTTTTGTTTTTTTGAGACAGAGTTTCTCTGTGTAGCTTTGTGCCTTTCCTGGAACTCACTTGGTAGCCCAGGCTGGCCTCGAACTCACAGAGATCTGCCTGCCTCTGCCTCCCGAGTGCTGGGATTAAAGGCGTGCTCCACCACTGCCCGGCTTATTTTATTTTTTTAAAGATTTATTTATTTATTATGTATACAGAAGAGGGTGCCAGATCTCGTTACAGATGGTCGTGAGCCACCATGTGGGTGCTGGGAATTGAACTCAGGACCTCTGGGAGAGCAGTCGGTGCTCTTAACCTCTAAGCCATCTCTCCAGCCCCATTATTTTTTATTTTTCATTTTATGTGTATAAGTGTTTTGTCTCTTATGTATTTATGTGGACTGTATGTACCTGGTGTTTGTGGAGGCCAGGAGAAGAAAGACTTGGGTCCCCTGAAACTGGAGTTACAGTTAGGAGCCACTATGTAGGTGATAGGAACTGAATGCAGGTCCCCTGGAAGAACAGCCAGTGCTCATAATAAATATTGAGTTCTCGGAGCTGGAGAGATGGCTCAGAGGTGAAGAGCACTGACTGCTCTTCCAGAGGTCCTGAGTTCAATTCCCAGCAGCCACATGGTGGCTCACAACCATCTGTAAAGAGATCTGGTGCCCTCTTCTGGCCTGCAGTCATACATGCTGTATACATAATAAATAAATAAATAATTATTTTTTTAATGTGGAGCTGAGGACCGAACCCGGGACCTTGCGCTTGCTAGGCAAGCACTCTACCACTGAGCTAAATCCCCAACCTCTAAATAAATAAATTCTTTAAAAAAAAAATTTAATTCTCTCTGTCTCAAATGCCTTTAATTGTTGAGTCATCTTACCAGCCCATTCATTCATTCATTCATTCATTTATTTGTGGCAGGGTCTCAGCTCTCTTAGGCTTAAGCCTACTATGGAATTGAGGGTGTCCTTGAAGTTTTGATTCTCTTGCTGCTACCTCACAAATGCTGAAATTATAGGCATGCACCACCACATTAAGTTTTCCTAACTCTTACGAACCCTACCTTCAGCCCCTATCCTTTATACCTAGTAGTCATCCTTCGCTCAGTTTTCTTTTTCATGGCACTTAATAGCTTAAAAGCATTCACTTGTGCTTTTTTTTTTTTAACCAAAAGAAAAAATTTCACTTGTTATATTTATTGCTTATTGTTTCCCCTCTTACGATAAAGGTTTTGGAGGTCTTTATTTTGGTATTTTGTTTAACGTGCCTAATACAATCCCTATCATACAGTTAATACTCTAAATTTTATATATATACACACACACACACACACACAAACACACACACACACACACACACACACACACACACACACACACAGAGTTTTTCGAGACAGGGTTTCTCAGTGTAACAGCCCTTGCTGTCCTTAAACTCACTCTGTAGATCAGGCTGCACTCACAGAGATCCGACTGCCTCTGCCTCATTAGTGCTGGGATTAAAGGATTGTGCCACCATGCCTGACCTAAATATTTGTTGATCAAATTGGAATAATAGCTTCTCTTCCTAACTCCGTGTAAACTTCATTTACAACAAAGTATGAAATGTAATAAATACAATATGGGATTCCAAATGTTATTTTTTTTTTTAATTTAAAAAATTTTTGTTTGTACATGTGTGCTTATGCATACAGTGCCCAGAAAAGACTAGAAGAGAGCATTGGATCCCATGGAAAGGGAGTTACAGGTAGTTGCAAGATGCCAGATGTGGGTACTGGGAACTGAATTCAGATCCTCTGGAAGAGCTGTACATGCACTAAACTACTGAGCCATCATTCTAGCTCTTGTAAAATGTCTTGCAACTTTAAAAAATTACATAAATAGTGCAAAGTGATTGTATTCCCATTAAAATAAGTGATGTTTACTTACTAAGAAAACTCTTAAGGTTTATTTATTGTATATAGTGTTCTGTTGGATGTATGCCTGCCTGTATGCCAGAAGAGGGCACCAGATCTCATTACGGATGGATGGTTGTGAACTACCATTTGGTTGCTGGGAATTGAACTTAGGATCTCTGGAAGAGAAGCCAGTGCTCTTAACTGCTGAGCCATCTCTCCAGCCCTTAAGAAAACTCTTTGTGTGTATTATATGTTAATCATAACCCACCTAAAGCTAGACATGTCTACCTTCATATTCTGCTGTTATTCGAAATATAATACTCCCGTCAACATTGTTTCCCTTTTGTGAGTCATTGAGTCATCTAAGCAAGAAATGTGAGCACTTTGATACTTTTCCTTTTTTTAAATAATAATTTTTATATATTCTTTGAAAATGTATACAATGTATTTTTATCATAACCACTTTCCATTTTCCCCCCTCCTACTCCCTCTGTGTTTTTTCTTTGTACCAGCTATGTAAACCGGGGTGGTCTTGAATCATAGTCCCCTTGCTTCAACCTCTTAAATGCCAGGATTATTTAGTTTACGTGTTGCCACTAGGCCCATTACTTTTATTTGTTGTTTTGTGTATATTTCTCAATCTTTGGTTTCTATTGAATCTTCACTGCTAATTCACTAATTCATGCCCATCACCGAAACTCTGATATAGAATATTGTCACAAAGTCTTTTGTTTGTCTGTGTATTTGTCTTTTGTGTGTGTGGGGGGGTGAGGGTGGGCAGGGTTTTGAGACATGGTTTTTCTTTGTAGCCCTGGCTGTCCTGGAACTCATTCTGTAGTCCAGGCTGGTCTTGAACTCAGAGATCTGCCTGCCTCTGCCTCTGAGATTTAATCTCAGCTGAGATTAAAGGCTGGGATTAAAGGAGTGTATCACCACCTGTTGTCTGTCTTTTGTGAGCTCTGATATTGTTTTTGAGACAGTCTTAATTTGTAGCTTTGGGCCTGGAGCTCCTAGAGATCCACCTGCTTCTGCCTCCCAAGTGTTAGGATTAAAGTCATGTGCCCCCATTCCTGGCCTGTTTCTGTGTTTTGAGATAGGTTCTCCTGTAACCCAGGATGGATATGTGAAGGTGAATGACCTCAAACTTCTGATCTTCCTTCCCCTGCTTCCATCTACTGGAATTGTAGATGTGTGCTCCCAGGTTCTGGCTGGCTGTCTTGAACATTGATCTCATTATTTAGACCAGGCTGGCTTAGAACTTATTATGTAGAGCAGGCTGGCCTCAAACTTGGAGCAGTCCGCTTTGGCTCTGTTTCCTGAGTGCTAGGATTACTAACAGATTGGGCACCATGATCTTTTATAATCCTTTTTAATCTTGGTGTGCTCCCCATTTTTGTTCTTTTTGGAGATAAGATGCTCACTGTAGTTCCAGGCAGGTTTAGAGCTCTATGTTGCCTAGGCCATCTTTTAACATTTAACAGAGTCCTCTTGCCTTGTGACTTGCTGAGGGCTGGGATTGCAAGCATGGACCACTGTAGCTGACGTTTTCTTGTGTTCTTTTAAGCTCTAATCATATTGTCTTCAAAATGTTCTTCTAAATACTTGAACATTCTACTTATTTTTGTTAAAAAATACTCAGTGATTTCTAGTCATTAAATGATAAAATTTAAACTTGCTTGGCATTCAAGGCCATTTATGATCTTGACCTTTGCTTTTCTATCCAGTATGTCTTTTTTACAATTAGTACATGAACAAATACAGTTTTTAGTTCCCAGATCAGACTCCAAATCTCATCTCAAATGCTGCTTCCTCTGGGAAGCTTTCTTACTTTCCCATAAAGATTTAAATACATTTTATTTGATCTCTCTATACTTTATAATCTCTCAGTAGTGTGTGAGTATCCTAAAAGCAGAATAGAGTGCCTGGAGAGATAGTTCAGTGGTTAAAGCATTGGCTGCACTTCCAGAGGACCTGAGTTTAATTGCCAGAATCCACAAGGTGGCTCAAAATGGTCTGTAACTCCAGCCCCAGGGAGTCTGATGACCTCTTTTAGTTTCCTTGGGCACTGCATGCACATAGTGCACAGACATTCATGCCAGCAAAACATCCACACACATAAAATAATAAAATACAAAATTTAAAAAGCAGTGTATTTTCAGTGCCTAAAATGCTGTCTTCTAAAAGATACTCAGGAACATTTGTTGCATAAATGAACATCTCTGTAGGTTTAGAAAATGCTACATAAATTTAGAAGATGTCTCTTCTGAAGGTGGAGTATTAGTTCATCTACAGTTTGTGTGATCTTGGTTGAGTCATTTGATATCTTTAAGTCTTAATTTTCTAAATTTAGAAATGATGGCTACCTTGTCTATTTTACTAAGTTTCTGTGTTAATAAAAAAAGATTTTATTTACACTGGGCGGCGGTGGCACACGCCTTTAATCCCAGCACTCAGGATGCAGAGCCAGGTGGATCTCTGAGTTCGAGGCCAGCCTGGTCTACAGCACGAGATCCAGGAAAGACACCAAAACTACACAGAGAAACCCTGTCTCGAAAAAACAAAAAAACAAAAAACAAAAACAACCCCCCCCCCAAAAAAAACCCAACAACATTATATATGTAGAGTTGCTTTGTAAACTATAAGGTGCCTGAAGATTTTCATTTTTAGTTATATATGGTGCTGGAGAAATGGCTTAGCAGTTAAGAACATTTGCTGCTTTCCCAGAGGGCCTGTGTTTGGTTCTCAGCACCTGTATTGGGTGTCTCATCACCTGTAATTTCAAGACCAGGAGATCTGACGCTTTCTTCTGACCTACACACATGTGGCATAAACACACACAGACACACACACACACACACACATACACAGATACACACACAGACAAAAAGAAATCTTTTTAAAAAAATAAGAGTGTGTGTGTGTGTGTGTGTGTGTCTGTCTGTGTGTCTGCCTGCCTGCCTGCATTGGTACAGGTAACTCTGAAAGCCAGAGGTGTCAAATCCCTCTGGAGCTGGAGTTAGAGGTAGTTAATTATAAACTGTTCAATAGAAGTATTGGGTTCTCTGTAAGAGCAAATGTGCTCTTAACTGCTGAGCCATCTCTCCAGCTTTATTTAGAACTTTTTTGTTTGTTTGTTTTTTGAGACAGAGTTTCTCTGTGTAACAGCCCAGGCTGTCCTGGAACATACATGGCCTTGCCTATAGACCAGGCTGGCCTCAAACTTAGAGATCCACCTGCCTCTGCTTCCCAAGTGCTGGGATCAAAGGCATGCAACACCACTCCAGGCTCTAAGACAGGATTTCTTTGTATAGCCTTGGCTGTCCTAGATCTTGCTCTGTAGACCAGGCTGGCCTCAAACTCACAGAGGTCCGCCTGGTTCTGCCTGCTGAGTGCCGGGATTACAGGTGTGCGCCACCGCCCGTCTTAGAGCTTTTGAGTCATACTTTTTTCCTTGTACATATTAAAGATATCTTTGTGTGTTCGTATATAGTGTATGTATGTGTTGCTGTAGGTGTGCACATGTGAATGGTATGGGTGGGTATAGCCCAGAGATCTACATTGAATGTCTTTCTCTATTGCTCTTAATGTTTTTGAGATAGGGTCTCTCGTTGAACCTGCCTGAACAGTGATCCGTCTATCTGTCCACATCCTGTGTCCTCATGTCTTGCCCAGCCTTCCACCACCACCAGAGCTACAGTTACTATTTATACCGCAACTTCTGGTTTAGCTTTTACATTGGTGCTGTGGATCTGAACACTGGTCTTCATGTTTGCATAGCAGACACTTTTTAGTCTGTCTCCCCCAACCCCAAAGAAAAATCTTTTTTTTCCCATGGAGATGTAGCTCAGTTGATAGAATGCTTTTCTGGTGTGTTGGCTAGTTTTATGTCAACTTGACACAAGCTAAAGTCATCTGAGAGGAGGGAACCTCATTTGAAGAAAATGCCTCCTTAAGGTTGGGCTCTTAGAAGACTAGAATTTTTTCTTAATTAGTAATTGGTGGGGGAGGGACCAGCCCATTGTAGGTGATGCCACCCCTGTTTCTATAAGAAAGCAGGTTGAGCAAGCCATGAGGAGTAAGCCAGTAAGCAATACTCCTCCATGGCCTCCAGCCTCCAGGTTTGTGCCCTATTTGAGTTCCTGTCCTGACTTCCTTTAATGATGAACAGTGATGTGGAAGTGTAAGCCAAATAAACCCTTTTCTCCTCAACTTACTTTTTGGTCATAGTGTTTTTTTCTTTATTTTATTTCTTTCTTTATTTTTTTGGGTTTTCAAGACAGCATTTCTCTGTGTAGCTTTGTGCCTTTCCTGGATCTTGCTCTGTAGACCAGGCTGGCCTCGAACTCACAAAGATCCGCTTGCCTCTGCCTCCCAAGTGCTGGGATTACAGGCATGCGCCACCACTGCCTGGCCTGGTCATAGTGTTTCATTACAGCAATAGTAATCCTAATTAGGACAGATACTGGTACCAGGATAGTGGAGTATTGTTGTGGCAGACCTGACCATGTATTTTTGGAGAATTATGGAAGGACTTTGGAACTTTGACATAGAAAAGCCATTGAGTGTTCAAAGCTTGTTGATTTGTTCTATGGGAGCTTGGAAGATAGGGATGTTGAAAGAAATGTAGAGGATGAAGGCCTGGCTTATGAAGTTTTAGAGGGAAGCTAAGGCTCTATCTTTCAGGCTATTGGTGTGAAGAATCTGTTGTGTGTGATCAGTTGGAGCTGAAGAATTGACTGTGATTAACAAGAGACCAGCACCATTTAAGTGAAACTTTTGTGTTACTGGACAATTGATGCTGATCAGCTGGAGCTGAGAAATTAGCTGTGATTAAAAGATTAGCTTCATGGAGGTGAAATCCACTGGGAAAAGTTTCCTCAGAGCCAGCACACAGAAGTTGTGTTCCAGAGGCAGCCAAGGTTTGTACCTCAGGCTGGCAGTTGAGCTGGGTAGTATAAGAGTCACCCAGGAGGTACTGATTTTGAAAGCATAAACTGATCATGGAGAACACCTGAGGCTTGACCTTGTGTGAGGTCAGGAAAAGTATTTGATGGAGGTGCAATCTCAGTAGCAGTCAAAGTCCCAGGATTAAAGGGGTCATGTAGAGAAATTGAGATTTGTCACCATGAGAGAGCCCAGAAGAAGCTATTTATAGGTGAAAGTGCAGCCCATTTAACTAGAAAACTCCAGCATTTTGGAGATGCCAGTACCATGGGATGATCACCAAGAGCAGTGTCAGTGGTGGAGTGGAGCCTGCCTGAACTTTGAAGACAAGCTATGTGTGCTTACAGAGGGAAGAGCCAGAGAAGTGACCTAAACTCCTTGAAGGAGCCCAGAAGACTGTGAATGAAATCCAGATAATGGACACTGAGTTTAGTTCATAGTTAGAGTTTGGTTTTACTTTGTTCAGATTGTGACCGTGCCCTGGTTCTCTCTTTTGAAGTAAGAAAGTATTATTTTTTATTTTAACAGGAGCCCACAGTTGAGAGAATTTAAACTTTGTTGTTGCTGTTGTTGTTGTCTTTTTCCAGATAGGGTTTCTCCGAGTAACAGTTCTGGCTGCCCTGGAATTCACTTGTAGACCAGGCTGCCCTTGAACTCATTGAGATCCGCCCACCTCTAATCCCTCCCACCCCTCCAGTTTCTCTGTGTAGATTTGGAGACTGTCCTGGAACTCACTCTGTAGACCAGACTGGCCTCAAACTCACAGAGATCCACCTGCTTCTGTCTCCTGAGTGATGGAATTAAAGGTGTGTGCAACTACCACATGGTCTTGAATTTAAACTTTTCAAAATGAGATTTTTTTTTTAAAAAAAAAACTTTTTTTTTTGAGACAGGGTTTCTCTGTATTTTTGGTGCCTGTCCTGGATTCTGCTCTGTAGACTAGGCTGGCCTTGAACTCACAGAGATCCACCTGGCTCTTCCTCCCGAGTGCTGAGATTAAAGACGTGAGCTACTGCCACCTGACTCAAAATGAGACTTTGGATTTTAAAAGAGGCTGGATAGTTTTTAAAGGACAACTTTGTTTTGTTTGTGGTTTTTTTCCCTCCCTCCCTTTCTTTCTCTCTCTCTCTTTGTTTTGTTCTCTGGAGCCGAGGACCGAACCCAGGGTCTTGTGCTTGCTAGGCAAGTGCTCTACCACTGAGCTAAATCTCCAACTCCCCTTTCTTCCTTCCTTCCTTCCTTCCTTCCTTCCTTCTTTCCTTCCTTCCTTCCTTCCTTCTTACACCTCTGGCTGTTCTGGAACTCATTTTGTAGACCAGGGAACTCAGAATTCCACCTGTCTCTGCCTCCCAAGTGCTAGGATTAAAGGTATGTGCTAAAGAGACAACTTAAAGTGTTTGAGTTTGTAAGGCTGTGGGTTTATTACTATCTAGCTGGGTGGTGGTGATGCCTTTAATTTCAGCACTTGGGAGGCAGAGGCAGGTGGATCTCTGTGAGTTCGAGGCCAACCTGGTCTACAGAGCGAGATCCAGGACAGGCACCAAAGCTACACACAAACAAACCCTGTCCTGAACCCCCCCCCCCCAAAAAAAAAGTTTATTAATATGTGATTTGGGGGATGAACAAAAAAAGAAACATGTGGCTTAACAGTGTTATGTCTGTGTGTCAAGTTGATGTGGAGTCAATTGTGCTGGCTAGTTTTATGTCAACCTGACACAAGCTAAAGTCACCAGAAAGGAGGGAGCCTCAACTGAGAAAATGCTTCTATAGGATTGGACTGTAGGCAAGCCTGTAGGCCATTTTCTTAGTGATTGATGGAGGAGGACCCAGCCCATTGTAGGTGGTGCTACCCTTCAGTAGTGGTCCTGGGTTGTCTAAGAAAGCAGGCTGAGCAAGCCAGTAAGCAGCACTTCTATAAGGCCTCTGCATCAGTTCCTGCCTCCAGGTTCCTGCCTTGCCTTTCTTCAGTGATGAACAGTGTATGGAAGTGTAAGCCAAATGAACCTTTTCCTCTTCAACTTACTTTTGGCCATGGTATTTTATCACAGCAATAGTAACCCTAATTAGGGCATTTAGGATGCATGAAACTCTAGGTTCAATCCCCTATACTGCATAAAAATGTACTTGGTAGTACAGGCCTGTAATTGTTCAAGGTCATTAGAGTTTAAGGCCATCTGGGGCTTTGAGACTCTATGTGAAAAATAAAGGGAAAAAAGTTTCCTATTACAGCCTTTGAAGCTATAAATATTTTTCTGTAACTTGTATCTTTTATAAAAAATAATTTATGTGTGGATGTTTTGTCTGCTTGTATGTCTGGGTACCATGTGCATGCAGTGCCTTAACCCAGAAGAGAGCATTGGATCCTCTGGGACTGGAATTATAGATGGTTGTGAGCTGCCATTTGGGTACTAGGAACCAAACCTGGGTTCTCTGCAAGAGCATCAAGTGCTTTTAACTAATGAGCCATGTCTCCAGCGTTTTCTAAAATGTATTTAGTTCAGAACCTTTTTCCTCAATGTAGTATACTCCTGAATATCATCCTAACCATGGCAGATAAAAAGACTTCCTTATCCCAGTGGATTAAAACTGTTACAGAGCTGGGCATGGTGGCCTTTAATCCCAGTACTTGGGAAGCAGAAGCAGTCGGCTCTTCGTGAGTTTGAGGTCAGGCTGGTCTGCAGAGCTTGTTCCAGTACAGGTAGAGCCACACAGAGAAACCCTATCTTAAACAAACAACAAAGAAACGGTTGTAGGAACTAAGGAGATGGGTTGGTGGGTAAAGTGTAGTACACACATGAGGGACCTGAGTTCAGATCCCAATACACCCAAGTGAAAATGCTAAGAATGGCAACTTACTTTTTAACCCCAGAACTCAGTGGAGCAGAGAAAGAGGATTCCTGGAACTTGCTTGTCATCCAGACCAGCTCAAACAGTGAACCCAGGCTATTAAGAGAGACACTGTCTCAAAAAATATGGTAGAAAGTGTTAGGGGACGACGCCTGATATCAACCTCTGGCCCCCACACATGCATGCACAAAGTGTGTGTACCTGCACATGCAAAACAGTTGCCACATTTTAGAATATTAGACTTTTCAGGGATTTCTTCAATCTTGAATTGTTTTGTTTTTAAAGATTTTTGTGTGTATATGTATTTGTATGCATGCTACATGTGTGCAAGTGCTCCCAGTGGCTAGAACAGGACAGTAAGTCCCCTAGAACTGGAGTTAACATGCCCACTGATGCTGGGGAGGGCATATTGGATCCATTGGAACTGGAATTACAGGCAGTTCAGAGGTACCCAAAGTGGGTGCTGGAATTGCCCTCTGTGAGAACAGCAAGTGTGCATAACTGCTGAGCCATCTCTTTAGCTCCCCACCCTGTGGAATTTTTTCTTTTTCCTCCCTCACCCCCTTTTTGAGCTAGGGTCTCACCATGTAGCCCTGGATATAACCCTGGCTAGCTTGGAAACTCTCTGTAGATTTAAGGCTAGCTTTAAACTCAGAGATCTGCCTGCTTCTGCCTACCCAGTACTGGGGCTAAATATATGCACCACTATGCCTGGCTTGTTTATTTGATACAGGGTTTTGTTGTTGTTGTTTGTTTTTTAATATAGTTTATTTATTTTTATTTTATTTACATTGTTTTGCTGCTTGTATATAGACTGTGTGAGGGTGTCAGATCTTTGAGTTACAGACAGTTGTGAACTGCCATGTGGGTGCTGGGACTTGAACCCCGGTCCTCTGGAAGAGCAGTCAGTGCTCTTAATCACTGAGCCATCTCTCCAGCCCCTTGATACAGGGTTTTACTATGTGTATATACACACAGTCCAAATTATTTTAATTCTTTTAGATTTTTTTCCCTTCATTTATTTATTTGAGTGGGGGCAGGGTATGTGCTTGTGTGGAGGTCATAGACAACTTGTAGGAATTGATTGTTTTCCAGAGTTTTGGGGCTTGAACTCAGGTTATCAGGCTTACCAGCAGCCATCTTGCTGGCCCCACCTAGATTGTTTTTTAATTCATGGTCCTCTTACCTCAGCCTCCTGACTGTTGGAATCATCAATGGCTTACCTCACTCCTTTCTAGAACGTTTTAAATTGGTATTTAACTCTGCACCTTCTGTTTTGGTGGCCATTCCCACTTGGCTTTGTATAATGTATTAATACTGAACTGAAAGCTTTCAAGGAATATGGATAATTGGAAAATGGCCTTTTACAGCTGTGTTTTTGTAGTTGACAGGAATATAGAAAAAGCAGTTGCATCTTGAAGAAACTTGAGGCGTCTAAGGAATACTAGTGGTGATTTATTTGACATCTAGATCTAAGGAGGTATTTTACATATATACCATATATATAAAAATAAAACTTTGTAAAACAAAAAGAAGGGGCTGAAAAGATGCCTTAGTGGTTAAGAGGATTTGCTGTAGAAGGACCCATGTTCTGTTCTCACCAACCACCATACGCAGCTCACAACTGCCTGTAATTTCAGTTCCAGGCACTCTTACTCCCTCTACTGGCCTCCACAGCACCTTCATATGGGCATGTGGACACACATAGAGACAGACACACAAATAATAAATCTTTTTCCTTTTGGTTTCTTGAGACAGGGTTTCTCTGTATCATGCTGGCCTTGAACTCAGAGATTCATCTGCCTCTGTCTCTCACATGGCCTGAATTAAAGGTTTTTCACCTGGCAAAAATTTTTTTTTTTTCTGAGACAGGTTTCTTTTCATAACAGCCCCAACTGTCTTGGAACTCATTCTGTAGACCAGGCTGGCCTCATCCTCACAGAGATGCCTCTGAGCGCTGGGATTAAAGGCGTGCACCACCACTGCCCAGCTGCAAAATCTTAAAACAAAAAACTGAGGCATGGTGACATACTTTTGAAGTTAGCCTGGTATGCATATTGAGACCTTTTCTCAGAAAAAATATAGAACAAACAACAACCAAACCCAAATGTCTATAATTAGTGTTTTTAAAAAGTATATATTTTTAAATTATGTATTATCTCAGTATGTGTCTCTGTGGGGTATGTGCAGTGAGTAGAGGTGCCAGCAAAGGCCAGAGACATTGGATTCCTCTGGAGCTGGAGTTCTGGGTAGTAGTGAGCTATCTGACATGAATGCTGGGAATTACACTTAGTCCTGCAAGTGCAGTGAGTGAGTGTGTGCTCTCTTAACTGATGAACCATGTCTCCAGCTCTGATTCTTACTTGTTTTTGCTTTTTGGTTTTAGTTTTTTATTTTTCGTTTACTTTGAGACTGAATCTTATGTAGCCCAGGCTGGCCTAGAACTTAACTGTGTAGCTGAGGCTTCTCTTGAACTAATCTTCCTTTCTCCGCCTCTCACATGCAGGCTCGCAGGCTTGTGTCACCTTATCAGCTTTGCATTGTGTTCTAGATTTAGTTGAGGACATGAAAAAGAGGGAACTAAGATTTCAGTAATGTGTGTGTGTGTGTGTGTGTGTGTGTGTGTGTGTGTGTGTGAGTGAGAATATGTATGTGTGTGAGTCCAGGTGCATGAGTGCCATGATGTTGGTTGGAGGTAGCAGTTCTTCCCTTATGGGTTCCAGGAATCAAACTCCGGTCTCTAAGCTTATATGGCAATAGTATGATTTTTGCCCATTGTTTATAACTATCCACTATGTAAGGAAGCGTTTGGATACTGGCAATTTAACTTTATTATTTGTTTTCCCGAGACACAGTCTCATTGTGTGGCTCTGCCTGGTATCAGATTCACTATGGAGATCAGGATGACCTCACAGAGATCTCCCTGCCTCTGCTGCGGTTAAAGGCCACTATGCCTGTTAGAGATTTTGATTTTTAAAAATGTTAATAGCAAACCTGGCATACAGGTTTCTGGATATGTGGGAAAAAATATTTAAAATATACTAATTGTTCTAGCCTTTTAAAATGCAGAGCTTAGCAGATGGCGTTGCCTGACATCTCTCTCCCTTTATCTCCACATTATTATTATTACTATTTTTTGCTTTTTTTGAGACAGGGTTTCTCTGCATAGCCCTGGCTGTCCTAGAATCACTCTGTAGACCAGGCTGTCCTCAAACTCACAGAGATCTGCCTGCCTCTACCTTCCAGTGCTTGGATTAAAGGCATGCACCACCACCTCTTGGCTGAGCAGTGGGCCTTTTAACTGAACTTTATAAATGGTGCTATTTCATCTTCCCATCCCTGATTTTCCATGATTTTAGAATTTTTAAATAGGTATCTTTCTGGCCTCCACCTATGCACTGTGGTATGTACTCTACTGTTTAGTTTTAAAAAATAAAAGATAAATCCCATGTTGGCTGAGGATAACCCTGAACTTCTGTAGTTAGAGTTTCCTGCCTGGCCCAGTCAGGACAAATCTCTCTTACCCTCTAGTCCCATAGTCGCTCAGACCCAACCAAGAAAGCACATAGAAACTTATATTGTTTATAAACTGTATGGCCATGGCAGGCTGTTTGTTATCTATTTTTTTTATCTTAAATTAACCCATTTTTGTTAGTCTATATTTTGCCACATGGCTTGTGGCTTACCAGTGTCTTTACATGTTGCTTCTCATGGCGGCGGCTGGCGGTGTCTCTCCCCAGCCTTTTACTTCCCAGAATTCTCTTTTCTCTTGTCCTGTCTATACTTCCTGCCTGGCCACTGGCCAATCAGAATTTTATTTACACATAATGATATTCACAACAAACTTCTCTGATCCTCTTGCCTCTACTTACAGAGCCTTGGAATTTACCACCATGCCTGGCTTATGCCAAGTTGGGGATGGAATCTAAGCTTTTCTTTTCTTTTTTTTTGAGCTGAGGATTGAACCCAGGGCCTCGCGCTTGCTAGGCAAGCGCTCTACCACTGAGCTAAATCCCCAACCGGAATCTTAGCTTATATAGGTGTTAGGCATTTTACCATCTGACCTACATCTTTAGCCCCTGGCTATGTCATATTTTTTCTTTTTCTCTAGACCTATTGATTGGAATGATAAGAAATAAACAGTTTTCATAGAAGAGCTACATATGATTTGTTAATACAGAAATTAATGTTATCATTAGTAACTGTTACATTAAATGCAAATGAATGTTAAACACTGAGATAAAAAGCAAATGACAGGTTGGGGATTTAGCTCAGTGGTAGAGCAAGTGCAAGGCCCTGGGTTTGATCCTCAGCTCAAAAAAAAAGAAAAGAAAAGGAGAGCCAGACCTGGTGGTACATGCCTTTAGTCCCAGTACTCAGGGAGCCAGAGGCAGGTGGGTCTCTGTGAATTCAAGGCCTGCCTGGTCTACAAAGAATTCCAGCACAGCCAGGGCTATACAGAGAAATCCTGTCTTGAAAAAAGCAAAAAGAAGATGAGGTAGCAAAAAGGAATCTTAGCAAAGTTACTTTAGATATAAAAAGCAGTGAACAGGGCTGGAGATGTAGCTCAGTAGTAGTTCAAGTCCCAATACTACAAATACAAAGCATTCTTTTTTTATAGCTGTTTTCTATTTTTTTTAAAGTACATTGGTATTTTGCCTGTATGAGAGTGTTGGATTCCCCTAGAACTGGAGTTACAGACAGTTGTGAGCTGCCGTGTAGGTTCTGGGAATTGAATCCCTGGACCTCTGGAAGAGCAGCCAGTGCTCTTAGCCCTGAGCCATTGCTCCAGCCCCAAATATAAAGCATTTTATGTCAAGACCAATGCTTTTTTCTTTTTTTTTTTTCTTTTGCTTAAGAAATTATGAGTGTTGGCCAGACGGTGGTGGTGTATGCCTTTAATCCCAGCACTCAGGAGGCAGAGCCAGGAAGATCTCTGTGAGTTTGAGGCCAGCCTGGTCTATACAGCAAGATCCAGGACAGGCATCAAAACTACACAGAAAAACGTTTCTGTCTCAAAAAACGGGGTGGGGGGGTGGGGGGTGGAGAGGTTGGGGGGGGGGGGGAAGAAATTATGGATGTTTGCGAATTTTGTTTCTGTTTTGAGAAGAGTCTGACTATGTATCTTTGGCTGGTTTAGAACTCGTAGAGAACCACCTGCCTCTGCCTCCTCAGTGCTGAGATTTATGTGTCCCTATGCTTGGCATGAAATTTATGAATTTGTAAATGGAATGACATGATTTTTCTGAATTCCTCAAAAGTTAATATTTCAGTTGCTGTTGGGAATTTGTCTATGAAAATATTTTTCTTTCTTTCTTTTCTTTTCTTTTTTTTCCTTTTTCTGGAGCTGAGGACTGAACCCAGGGCCTTGCGATTGCTAGGCAAGCGCTCTACCACTGAGCTAAATCCCCAATCCCTAACATTTTTATTTCTTAAGGTCTTTGAGTCATTTTGTTTGTTGTCCTTTTTAGTTTCATTTTGCTTTAGATCAGTTGTTCTCAACTGTGGATCTCTACTCCCTTGATATCAGATACCCTGCATATCCAGGTATTTTCATTATGATTCATAACAGTAGCAAAATTGCAGTTATGAAGCAGTGATGGAATCATTTGTGGTTGAGGGTCATATTAAAGGGTTACAGCTCTAGGAGGGTTGAGAACCACTGCTTTGTATTGTCTCCTTTATTTGACTTTCCTCCTAGAATGTTGAACCTACTTCTGGTTCTGAGAGGTGCTTTTTTAGGTTGAGTTTTTAAAATTTTCCCCCCAAAATTATTTCAGCCAATTAGCATTCCCACCCTCCCTCCTTCCTTTTTTCCCTGCCTTTTAAAAAATGAGCAGAATACTTGATACTGACTGAGGTCATCAAGCTTAAAAAACTTTTTGCATAAAAAAAGAGTAGCTAACTGGAGCTGTGTGGATGAAGAAAGGGAGGACCAGAATACTGCCATTGTCTTGAATTTCAGGGGTAAATATTAAGAAATGTCTAGTGACATGTAGTCTCTGCTTTTTTAAATTTTTTTTTTTTTTTTTTTTTTTCGAGACAGGATTTCTCTGTGTAGCTTTGCACCTTTCCTGGAACTAGCTTTGTAGCCCAGGCTGGCCTCGAACTCACAGAGATCCGCCTGGCTCTGCCTCCTGAGTGCTGGGATTACAGGCATGCGCCACCACTGCCCAGCACCTCTGTTTTTTAGATTCCTCAGTTCTATACCTCATTTCTGTCAGTCTTTTACCTACCAAAAAAAAAAAATCAGCATTCATTCATTCATTTATTTATTTTTCAGAGACTAGGGTCTCTCATATAGTTCTGATTGTCCTGGAACTCACTGTGTAGACTAGGCTGGCTTTGTATTTTTCACAGAGATCCTTTTGCCTCTGCACATACAGAAAAAAAAAAAAATTACCTAGATATGTAGCTGGAGAGTTTCTCTCCAGCTCCCGCCAAGCCCCGGCAGTCCCGCAGCTCACTCATAAAATAAACACACAGACTCTTATTTAAAGTGTTTGGCCTAATGGCTCAGGCTGCTAGCTATCTAGTTCTTATATATTAAATTAACCCATTTCTATAAATCTATATCTTGCCACATGGCTCGTGGCTTACCAGTATCTTACATATTGCTACTCATGGTGGCAGCTGGCAGCATCTTTTCTCAGCCTTCTTGTTCCCAGAATTCTCTTTTCTGCTTGTCCTGCCTATTCTTCCTGCCTGGCTACTGGCCAATCAGCATTTTATTTATACAGAGCAATATCCACATCATAGAGATTCAGAATATTACTTCTCCCCAAAATCTTTTTTTTGTTTGTTTGGTTTTTGTTTTTGTTTTTCGAGACAGGGTTTCTCTGTAGCTTTGGAGCCTTTCCTGGACTAGCTCTGTAGATCAGGCGGGCCTCGAACTCACAGAGATCCACCCGCCTCTGCCTCCCGAGTGCTGCGTGTGCCTCCTCTGGGTAATTTTCATGTTCATTTGCAAAGATGAGATTGTTGGACGAAATATCCCCTGATTTTTTGAGAGCAGTATGATGTCAGTGTTGTTTAATAGACTGATTCTCATCTGGGAGGAGTTTATCCTCCTGTAGATATTTGGTATTGTGTGGGGTAAAGGGACCTTTTTTTAAAAATTTATTTTTATTTTATGTGCATTGATGTTTTGACATGGATGTCAGGTCCCTTGGAACTGGAATTACAGACAGTTATGAGCTTCCATGTGGGTGCTAGGAATTGAACCCTGGTCCTCTTAAAGAACAGTCAGTGTTCTTAACCACTGAACTCTCTCTCCAGCCCCGCAGGGTACCTTTTTTTTTTTCTTAGAGCTAGAATTGTTGGTCCTGTTGTCATCTGGTGTCTAGAGGCCAGAGGTTCTGCTAAACAGTCAGAGTACAGAGGACAGCTTTCTACAACAAAGAACTCCCAGTTACTAGGCAAAGCCTCTGAGTTACTAGGACTGAGGTTGAAACTGTTCTGTTTGGCTAGAACACATTGTAGTTTTATAGCAATAATTGATACATTAAATTGTAAACCCAACCTGCTTTTGGAATTTTTTGTGGGAACTCTTCACCAAAATTTTGTGTGATCCCAGCCAGTCAGGAGGCTGAGACAGAAGGATTGAGAATTTCAGGCCAACCTGGGACACAAAATGAAAGGCTGCTCGGCAGAACAAAGCAACCCTTCCCAAAGAAACAAAACAAAATCTGTGTTTGAGCAGCTTTTACCAGTAAACTCTTTCTGTTTGTTGTGTTTTGAGACAGTTTTACTCTGTAGACAATGCTAGTCTGGAACTCATTGTAGCCCAGGATGGCCTTGAACTTGTAGCAAAAGCCCCCCCCCCCCAGTTTCTAGTGCTTGGATTATAAGTGGTTTGAGGTGGATTATAAGTGGTTTGAGTCACTATGCCATATCTAGCTGTGATTGTGATTGATTATATTTTTCCTTCACTACAATAAAGAAAGTTCCATCTGGGCAGTGGTGGTGCATTCCTCTAATCCCAGCACTTGAGAGGCAGAGGCATGTGGATCTCTGTGAGTTGGAGGCCAGCTTGATGTACAAAGAGAGAGTTCCAGGACAGTCAGGATTATCACACAGAAAACCCTTGCAAAGCTGCTGGATAAAATAATACTTCTAACCTTGGGTCTGTTTTGACAACCAAAAACTCTTTCTTGTAATACTCCTGGATAGGAACAGTAAATTTTTTTTAAAAAAGATGTATTTATTTTTATGTATGTAAGGAGCTATATGTATGCATGTGTACCACTTGTACATTGAGGAGTATCTACATCCTTTTAAAATTTTTCTTAAAAGCGTTTGTGTATGACTATGTGTAGTTGGAGTTTTTCTGCCTGGCCCAGTCAGGACAAATCTCTCTTACCCGCCAGTCCCACAGTCGTTCAGACCCAACCAAGAAAGCATATAGAAACTTACATTGCTTATAAACTGTATGGCCATGGCAGGCTTTTTGTTATCTACTTCTTCTATCTTAAATTAACCCATTTTTGTTAGTCTATACTTTGCCACATGGCTTGTGGCTTACCAGTGTCTTTACATGTTGCTTTTCATGGCGGCGGCTGGCGGTGTCTCTCCCCAGCCTTCTATTTCCCAGAATTCTCTTTTCTCTTGTCCCGCCTATACTTCCTGCCTGGCCACTGGCCAATCAGAACTTTATTTACACAGAGCGATATCCATAGCAACTATGTGTAACTGCATGTCTGTGATGGCCTGCTTGTGGTGGGAGGCCAGAGGACAGTTTGTTTGTTTGTTTGTTGTTTTTGGTTTTTGAGACAGAGTTTCCCTCTGCATAGCTATGGAGCCTCTACCTCTGCCTCCCTAGTGATGGGATCAGAGGCATATGCCACCACCCGGCTGTTTTTTGTTTGTTTGTTTGTTTGTTTGTTTGTTTTGTTTTGTTTTTCAAGACAGGATTTCTCTGTAGCTTTGAGCCTGTCCTGGAACTTGCTGTGTAGACCAGGCTGGCCTCCAACTCACAGAGATCCCCTGACTCTGCCTCCTGAGTGCTGGGATTAAAGGTGTGCACCACCAGAGCCTGGTTCAGAGGATGGTTTTTAGGAGTCTCTCCTTCCAGTGTGGGTTCCAGAGATCAAAATCTGATCATTAGGCTTGGTGGTAAGCGCTTTTCACACTTAGCCATCTGGCCTTACTCTCTCACTTCTGATTTTAATTTTTTTGATCACTTACAAGTTAATTGTTGTAAATAAAGATAGTTTAGTAGTTATGAGCCCTGTCTGCTTTTCCAGAAGATGATCCCCAGCACCCACATGACAGCTAACAATCATCTTTAATTCTAGTTACAGGAGATCAGGCACCCTCTTCTGACTTCTGTGGGCACTGCATGCAAGTGGCATACACAAAACACCTATTCACAAAAAATAAGAATACATTTTATTTATATTATTATTATTATTATTAACTTACTATTATTTTGGTATTTTGAGACAGTCTCATTATGTAGTTCTGGCTGTTTTGGACCTCACTAAATAGACCAGGCTGGCTTCAAATTCAGAGATCCTCCTCCTTCAAGTGCTAGGATTAAAGGCGTACAACATCACACCCAGCCCAAGTAAGTAAATTTTAAATACGTTTTAAAAATTTAATTTAAATATTTTCTTCCATGGCTTAGAGAGGGGGCTCAGTGTTTAAGAGCATTTGGTTTGGTTCCCAACACCCACATGGTGGTTCACAACTCTCCATAACTTTAGTTCTGGGGGATCTGATGCCCTCTTCTGACCACTGTGGGCACTAAGCACACATGTCTTACACAAACATATGTAGGCAAAATATACATAAATAAGTAAATAAGTCTAATTTAAAAAATATAAAAAAATACTATGTTTGCTATGGGTTCTGGGGATCAAACTTTGGTTATCAGGATTGTGCTGTTTCAGTCACTGAACCTTTGGCCAGCCATATGTTTTTTTCTTTTTCTTTGTTTTTAAAATATGGAATGCTTCATGAATTTGCGTGTCATCCTTGCACAAGGGCCATGCTCATCTTCTCTGTATTGTTCCAGTTTTAGTATATGTGCTGCTAAAGTGAGTACTACTTTGGTTTTTTGAGACAGGATTTCTCTGTGTAGTTTTGGAGCCTGTCCTGGATCTCACTCTGTAGACCAGGCTGGCCTCGAACTCACAGAGATCCACCTGGCTCTGCCTCCCAAGTGCTGGGATTTAAGGTGCTTGCTGCCGTTGCCGCTGCCCAGCGCCATATGTGTTTTTATCAGCTTTGTAACTCTTAGTTGCTCATTTTTTAAAATGTGGTCCATACTGTCTTAGAACTCAGTATGTAGACCAGGCAGACTTTGAATTTCCAGAAATCCACTTGTCTCTCCCCCTCAATGCTGGGATGAAGGACATGTGCTACCATACTTGGCCTAGGCTCTCACCTTCAGTCTTCAGTTGTCCTTACTGAGTTAAGTCTTATTATTATTTATCTGGGTTATTTTGATGGTTTATGCCCTCCTGGCTGTGCTTAAACTCTGGCCATTGCTTTCTGTGCGTGTGCATGTGTGTGTGTGTGCGTTCAGTGTATATGTGTGGTGTGTATGTGTGTTCAAGGAGGGCCTTTGTGCAGATGCTTTCATGCCGTAGCAAACGTAGAGATCAGAGGACAACCTTGTAGTTGTTACCTTTCAGGGTCAAGTGGCACAGAATCTTTTGTTGTTTTGTCATTGTTTGCTAGACTAGCTGATTAGTGAGCTCCTATCTTTGCTTCTCGTTTTTGCTGTAGGAGTGCTGGGATTATAGATGCACTTCAATTTACCTGGGTTTTACATGGGTTCTGGGGATTGGAATTCAGGTTTTCATGGTTATGTGTAGTTGGACTTTCTTTGGAATAATTCTAGCCCCCAAATAGTGACATTGAGACTTATTAATTCTGAATGCTTGGCCTTAGCATAAGCTTGTTCCCAACTAGCTGGGTTTTTTTTTTTTTTTTTTTTTTTTTAAGATTTATTTATTTGTTATGTATACAGCATGTATGACTGCAGGCACCAGGTCTCATTACAGATGGTTGTGAGCCACCATGTGGTTGCTGAGAATTGAACTCAGGACCTCTGGAAGAGCAGTCAGTGCTCTTAACCTCTGAGCCATCTTTCCAGCCCCCCAACTAGCACCTATAACTTAAATTAACCCATTTCTATTAATCTATATTCTGCCATGTGGCTCTTTACCTCTCATCCATTCTGTATAACCAACTCCCTCTGTGTCTGACTGGAGAAATCTATGCACCTCACATTCTTCCTGAGTTCCTCTCGCTACCTGGAAGTTCCTCCTATTCTTTCCTGCCTAGCTATTTGCCACTCAGCTCTTTTATTAAACCAATCAGAAGGTGCTTTGGGCAGAGACACAGCTTTACAGTCTACAAAAAGATTATTCCACAACAGTTATGGGGCAAGTGTATTTCCCCCTGAGCAAACTCCTCAAACCTAATTGTTTGTTTTGAGGTGGAGTTTCACTATGTAGCCTTGGCTGGCCTGGAACTTACTATGTAGACCAGGCTTATTTGTAACATAGAGATCCACCTGCCTCTGCTTTACTCAGTTAAAATAAGTGAACATGCCTGTGTTTGTGTGTGTACATGTGTGTAAATTATTTTTTATTTTACATATGTGGGAATTTTTTTCCTGCATGTATGTCTGTGTATTGGTGTAATTATTAAGGCCACTCCACGTAATTAAAAGGGAGGTTTATTTTGTGGGGTAACTTACAAATGAAGGGATAGGTTGTAGGGTCTGGCAAAGGTATGGCGCAGTCCGGAGGTGTTCTCTGGAGAACTCTCTCAGTCTACCTCCAGCATCCAGGGTCCCAGAACCGAGAGAGACCTCTCTATCCTGGGTCTTCTGCTTCCTTCCTCTGCCCCGCCCTGTGGGCGTGACCATTACCGAGGCCTCAATGGGGGTTGGAACTTCCAGGCCAATGTTGGGATGGCTACCCACTACATCTGTGTACTACTGTGTGCCTGGTGCCTGCAAGGACCAGAAAGAAGGCATTGAATCCCTTGGAACTGGAGTTACAGATGGTTGTGAGCTGTCGTGTGGGTGCTAGGAGTTGAATCTGGCTTCTCTGGAAGAGCAACCAGTGCTCTTAACCACTGAGCCATCTGTCCAGCAGCCTTACTCATTTTTTTGATAGGTGTTACATACATATGGTAGAAAATTCACAACCTGAACATGGGTTTACCATGAAAAAAAAATGGCACCTCTCTGGAGGCTGAATATTCCTGCTTTGGAATCTTTCTACTGATAATCTGGACTCCCCCACCTTTTTTTTAACTTGATGCTCTAAAGAGCTTTCAATTACATATCTAAATCTAGACTAATATGATTTCCATGTACCTAGTATCAAGTTTCAAAATTACCATTCTACATAATGAATTTTAGTGTTGTAAAATATTGTAAAATGCATATTTTGAAGGGACACATTCAGCAGCGTAGATTTTTATTTATTTTCTCTGGTAATACATATGTACCAGTGCCTCATTCATACTAGGCAAATGGTCTGTCTCTGATCTTTGCCCTTTTTATTTCTTTCTCTTTTTGATACAGGGCTCAGTAATTTACATAGTCTGGCCTTGAATTCACTCTATAGTTCAGGCAGACCCTTAACCTGTGGTTCTTTTACTTTCAGTCTCTTTAAGTTGCTAAGAGGACAGGCCTATGCCACTAGTCCCTGTGAATTTATTTATTTTGTTACATTTACGTGTGTGTCTTTGTGGGTGCATGCTTTCCACTACATGCAAGTGGAGGTCAGAGGACAGTTTGAGGGAGATCTGAGGATTGAACCCATACTTGGTGGCAAGTGCCTTTACCCACTAAGCCATCTTGCTTGCTTTTTAAAGTATAAAGTATATTTTATTGTGGGGGTGGTGGCAGCAGCAGTGGTGGTGCATACCTTTAATCCCAACACTTGGGAGGCAGAAGCAGACAGATCTCTGAGTTTGGGGCCAGCCTGGTCTACAAAGAGTTCTAGGACAACCAGAGCTGTTAACAGAGAAACCCTGTCTCAAAAAAAAAAAAAAAAAGGTTAAGAAAACATCAATATATAGAAGGTAGGTTTTTGTTTTTGTTTTCTTTTATAGTGACTTTGGAGAGGAAGGACAAAGAACAACCTTCACAACAAGTGAAAGTTTAGAGAGATTAAGGTGTAGAGTGCAATGTCTGAAGCACTAAGTCAAGGTGTTCATAGAACTCAAAGTTGTACTTCAAGGAAGAGATACTCTCTTGGTAGAGAGCAACAGAAGAATGCCACACCAAAGCATAATTTGGTGTATGTCTGTGCCTGAGAATGTGTACATGAGTGCTAGTGTCCATGGAGGCCAGAGGCGTTGGATCCCTATGGAACTGGCTAGGAACTAGACTTAGGTCTTCTTGTAAGAGCATCAATTACTCTCAACTGCTGAACCATCTCTCTGGCCCTTGTGAGGGATGGGAAGGGAGAGGGAGGGAGGAGGAGAGAGAGAGAGAGAGAGAGGAAGAAGAGAGAGAAAGAGAAGAGAAAATGTGTGCGTGTGTATACATGTACACCTGCTACAACCCGCATGGACATCTGAGGACAACTTGTAGGAAGGAGTCTGTTCCCTCCTTCTATTATATAGGTTTGAGCACTAAAAATCAGGTTTGGTGGCAAGAACCTTTACTCACTGAGCCATCTCACTGGACTCTCTTGTTTTTTGGAGATACATCTCACTGTGAAGGTCTGATTTGTCTGGAATGTGTTTTGAGATCAAACTGGATTGGAACATATGACAACCCTTACCTCTGTAGTTGCTGGGATTGTGGATATTCATCGTGCCATCCAGCCAAAGGTTGAATTCTGTTGTTATACAGATGTAAGCATTTGTGACTTTCCTAAAATTTCCTAGAACTTGATGCCCTTCAAAAGATAGAGGACAGGAAATAGAGAGTGAAACCAAGTCATTAGTCAAGTATTAAGAAATTAGGTGTTCATGCCCCTGGCCACCCAGAACCAATAGTAAGGTGTGAAAACAAGGATAAGACGAGATCAAGAATTTAGGACTACTCTAGTTAGTTGTCTGGTGGGCTCTGTTAGAGTTGTTTTGCCTCCTGGAAAGATTGATTATAATTTTGTGTGTTAACTACTTTAATGCTGTAGGTGATGATCATGTTTCTGTTTTCTAGGAGTAGACAGGGGAATTCCTCAGTTCCTTTGGGAAAGAAAACTCCCTCATAGAAAGGTCTGGTTTAGAAACATATTAAATGAAAGAAGAAATATACCTGGTATAATTTCTCTATTCCTATACAGTGATTAAGTCATTGAGTAGAGTATTACCAACTATTTAAAAAATTATTTTATGTATATGAGTGTTTTGCCTACATTATGTTTGTGCACTTGCATGCTTGGTGCCCTCAGAGACCAGAAGAGGATTCCCTGGAACTAGAGTTATAGATGGTTGTAAACCACCATGTGAGTGCTCAGAACTGAGTGTGGATCCTCTGGAAGAGCAGCAATGCTCTTAACCTCTGAGTCATCTTGTTAGCCCTGTAAACCCTTTTGTTGTTGTTTCCAGCCAGGGTTCCTCTTAGCTCAGGCGTCCTCTAGCTCACTCTATAGAAAGATGTAGAAGGATAAGGCTCTACTTCCTAGGTGCTGGAATTACAGTGTGCCCAGTTTACATGGTGCTAGGGAGTGAAGCAGGACCAGGCAATTACTCTGCCAACTGAGCTTTAGCCCCTGCTGCATGTTAAGGCTTATTGAGTGAGCACATTAAGGGAGACTACTTTTACTTATTTTTTTTTAAGTGCTACTCTCAGAGGCAGAGGCAGGAGAACCTCTTGAGTTTGAGGCCAGCCCGGTCTACAAGTTCTAGGACAGCCAGGATTCTGTTACACAGAGAAACCCTGTCTCAA